>NC_136529.1:686346-783846 GCF_910591455.1 Pholis gunnellus | reverse complement strand
TGTGTGGAGGTTA
Source organism: Pholis gunnellus (assembly GCF_910591455.1). NCBI lineage: Eukaryota > Metazoa > Chordata > Actinopteri > Perciformes > Pholidae > Pholis > Pholis gunnellus. The sequence goes on along the minus strand of NC_136529.1, from coordinate 783,833 downwards.
CTTATCGTGAAATATGGCCCTCCTGTCAGTCTGACCCAATCAGGAATGAGATGTCATTCTCCCACACTCCACGCGCCGCAGTCAGAAAGATTGAGATATGGCAGCTGAGAGGAGCCATTTGTATATCATTTATATATGTATATAGCCGAGGGTGGAATAAATGCAAGCAGCCAAATGAAGATGGAAAATCGAGGTGAGCCCAATAATGTTATTCAAATAAAGCCAAGGTGAGCCCATCATAAAATACTTGACCTCCTCCTTCACAGTCTGTGGCCATATTGAACTTTATGCAAATGTTGGGAGTCTTTTGTTCAGTAATTGTTGTTTTTGTCTTGGTGACCTGGGACAAAAAGCAGCCTGCGATGTCATTTCTCCCACGCACAAAAAACAACAACAAAAATATGAACTGTAAATTCCTACTTAAATAAACTACGTACTTTGGGCTATTCTTTAGAAGTTTGGTGAAATAGGCTTAGTTTGTTTATGCTAGAAGACAGGCCATTGGGTCGTTGGAATTTAAAGGGTTTGTCCTTTGGAGAGTATGAATGTAATACGTAAAATATATTGCAGCCTACTTTTACATTTAGATTTAAAGGTTCTTCCAAAGTAGAATTGTTTTGCCTGATTGTTGCAATTCAGAAATCTCAAAGATTCCGTTATTAGCTTTTCTCTGAACTTTGAACTGTTTTATTTTCATCCAGTCATAAAGTTAGATGTGAATGAACCTAAAGAAAAGATTTTTTCCATAACAGGTCATTTATAATTTTTTGTATTTGGCTCCTGTAGTTTTAAGTTTATTTAATCTATACAGCACTTTATACGTATATATGAAATATCCTCCCCTAAAGATACAGTCACACCCCCTGATTGTGTTCCTGGGATTGATACCCGGCGACGTAATTCAAAAGAAGCACTTCTATCTCTTCAAAATCCTGACACTCGCATGTAAAAAGGCCATCAAAGGAGCAGGTTGAAATGTGACCCTCCAAGACCAGGACAGTGGCTGGACATTGTAGAGGAAATATACTCCATGTAAAAACTGACTCATTCTCTCAGGATCAAAGCAGGGATCCATGATCAATGCTGGGGATGGACTGTATACAAGAGGAAAGATGAGTCGTGTTCTCAGCTGGGCTGAAAAACACAGATCAAAGGTTGTAAAGAGTTTACTTTTATGTTCATTTTTGTTGTCTTTTTTGTTCAATGTAATAGCAACAAACAAAAAAAAAAAAGAAAAAGATTCAGTCACATTAGCTTTCTATCCCACAAAACTGCCCCACATTGTCACTGTTTCGTCTTTGGTGATAAGTACAGAGCTGGAAAATCTTCAAACATTTTTTAATAAGAGGGTTAATAAGGTTAGTTGGCTGGTTGTATAAAGTTGTACTAAACTGGGTGATGCTATACTTTGGAGTCATGATTTCTAAGTTTTTTTTAACACATCTACACAATCAAAGTCGAACAAAGATAAACTCTGACCTGTGAGTCGCCTGAGCCGGTTGCACTGAAACAGGAAAGTTGTCCATGTTGCCTTAAAAGCAGTGGTGGGCCGTGGATTTTATACCTGGGCCTTCAGTGCTGTTCTACACTTCTAATAACCTCATGATGACGTCACAGCTACGGGTTATTTGTTTCGTGTAAAAGACGCATATTCACATAACACTGCAACATTTGACAAATGAAATAAAATGTTACATGAAGTTCAACATCTACAAAACACGAAATGCAGAGTGCAGATACATGAATACGAGCATGACGGGACGCTGTGTCATTAACGGACAATACAGTCCAAATCAATGTAACACAATGACAAACTCACAAGAGCAGTCGCATATATTCATATTACAACAAAGCAACAAATCAATCCAGCAGACCTGCAGCGGATCCACGCATTCCACCACATGAGCACGAGCCATTCAAATATTATTCATAAAAACACCACGATAGCAAATGAACAGTAGTAACTGTAGAGATAAACAAACGAACTTCACTTACCAAATGCTGTCTATCCTCCTTTCTTTGTTGACAAAGAGTTTAATCCCAGTACATCAGTTCCAGTAAGAAGTCCTTCTCCATTCATCGACGCCAGTCGAGCCTCCCCAGTTATATTTCACCGGTCGTCGTCGGTCTTCCGCGGCAGTTCGGTCATCGTCTTCGACCGCAGTTCGGTTGTCCTGCTGCCAGTCGGTTGTCTGTCTTCCGCAGCCGTTCGGTGGTCTCTTCGGCCGTGGACCGGCGAAGGGCGGGCCGCGGTTGTGGAGCTGTTTCCCTGCGAACGTGGTCGTTGAGTTGTAGATCCACTCGAGTCGCTCCAAAAGTACCGACGCTCAGTTAAAATGAAACACATTCACAGCCATAACATGTGCAACGTTTCTCCTACACTGCATACAAATCCTTTTCCTAGCTGGTCAGGGCTGCTAGCTGTGGGGTCGTTTCTTACTGTCCAGTTTGTTCAGAAATGTCCTTGAGAAAAGCGTTCCCAGTAACTCCGCCACTAAATCCGTTTCTCCTCCTTCCGCCATTTCATATTAAAAAAACAAAGCTAGGTAAAATGTCTTTCAAATATTTCCACTTGAACTCTGTCTGCTACAACCAAAGCTCTGCTAGCAAGCATATGTTTTGCAGGCACATAGTCACGTGCCCGCCCACTGACCAATCACAGCACACTCTGCACCTTGAGGCAGAGAGGAATCTGGACTCTGAGCTGCTGTAATGCTGACGTCACTGTAGGCCTGCAAACTGCTCTGGTGCGTCTATGAATCTCAAACTAAAGATCTGATTGGTTGAAGACTATGTCAATCAACAATATCGTCCCCATTCACTTAAACTGCACATGGATGCACTTGTGAGTCTGCAGGCCTGGGGCCTCTCTTCTACCTAGAGACACAGAGGTGAAATCTGATTGGATAAAAGCTCTACTTAAAACAAGCTGCTTCCAACTGAGGAGCACAGTAGCTGTGCAATGAGAAAATAAGATAATGGAAAAAATATTTGTATAAATTATGATACATGTAGTGTATTTAAGAAAAGTTATCAAATTATAAAATAGCTATAACTTTGTGATTCTGTTTAGGCCAGCAGAGAAGGCTTTGCAGGCCCTGACGGTCCACCACTGCTTAAAAGTTAGTTAGTTAGATATTAGTGAGATTTCTTACTCAGTGCCAACGTGTAGGACAGAAAGACAACTTTGTCTTACAGTATGTGCATCAGTTTAAAGAAAACCATATGTTTATATGTTTTATTGCCAATAATTTAGAATCATTGAATGTCATACATGTTACAGTCGCTGGAGTCGCTGCGACTGTAACATGTATGAAAGTCAGTCTGCTACTGTTGAGTTAGCTTGACCTTTTCTGTCTCCAGCAGGACCGAGTGCTGGAGGACAAACTCATTTCAACTCTTCCTCAACATTAATGTGCTATAATCACCGACTTATGAACCACACAGATGTCAATTTCAGAACTTTTTTGACTATTTACAAAATTATTTTCTATATGAGTTATTTGAATCTGAATTAAACCTGCTATTTCAGACCACAGCTCTTCTTGTTGCTCACAAGCTGCGGCCCTTGTTATCCTCTGAGGGCTTTCAATGTGATTAAGGGATTCTGCCTCCTTTCCCCTCAGGCATGTTAACATGTTCTGTGTAATATTATGTCATCACAGGGCGTCTGTGGAGTCAAGGAGGTGTGAACACAACACAAGATCAGCCTGTGATACAATCGGTGTATTTACACCCCAGGTTCCTCCTGTGTGCTCGACAATCTGATCTGATTTAGATGCACATTGCTGCATACATTTGCAGATAGACTAACACAGTACAACATATAAAAAGTCATATCAATTCAACCAGGAATCATCTGATAAGTGGATTCATTTGCCTTGTCAGTGACCTAAATAATAAAGCTGCTTGTTAGTTGACAGTGAAAGAAGAAGCATAACTTTAAACATTTTTTACAGACAACATTCAAAGCTTTAATATAGCAGCCAACAACTCTTTGCAAAGTAAAGATACATAGCCTCACTGTGTTTGACTTTTGACCTGTTTTGTTTGTATTGATGAGCCAAATTGAATATTTAGTAAATCGTTGAACCAATTTGTGAGAGTCTTATTGGACAATTTGTAAAGTTCATTACAAGTCAGTTACAACTCTATTTCTCCTAGTGACTGTTGAACATTGTGCTTCAAGACAATTCAAATAATACGCAGTTGATAATCCACCCTTAGATATTCATGCTCCCCAGATAATGAAACCATCGCATTTTGGACACGCTGTGACTAAAATATGAACTTTGCACTTGAGGTTTCCTATAATGTAACAGACAGGTTGTCCTGAAATGTCCTGAGCATGTTCATTTTTCCAAGAGGATGAGCTGCTTCGATCTTTATGACATTAAAGCTGATCTTAATTTCCTTTATTCCAACCATAAGAACAAAGTTTCCCCTCTTAGCATAGCTGAATCACCAGTGTGTTGAATTTCTTCCAGCACGTTCACATTTAAAGGTTTGGGGATGTTGGAGCCTGTCGAGACCAGGAGCATGGCTTTGGGCGTTTATCTTGCTCGTCTCTTAAGAAGCTCTGTTACACCGTCATGAAATGTCTGAAGACGAGCGGCATAATTAGATGTTGAGCCTATGATTCACAAACTGTGGCACTGGATTGCGGGTGCTGACTTACACTCACTCACACATGGTTCCACCTTCCTTGCCACCTCCACCCTTCATCTCCCGCCATAATTAGATTGGGCTGCTCCCAAGAGAAATACATTTGCCAGGTAGCTTTTTTTTTTTTTATCTGTCGTTCCAAGGGGTGGCTCCAGCGGCTCCAGTGATTTATTAGTTGGATTCACCTCACCACTCCCACACCTTATCACAAATTGCTGGGAGCAGGTTAACACTAAATGTCTAATTGATATCATATTTATGCATTTCCACCAGTCAGTCTGGCTGTGAGAGCCGCTGACTTGTCCAGGAACCGTGACGTGGTGAGATGCACCGCCGAGGAAAAAAAAGCCAAATGAGTTTTTTCATGCTACAGTGCCTGACTTCAGGTGCAAGGATGTTTGAGTTTCTTTTTGAGTTTTTCAAATTACTTTTTCAAATTAAGGTTGGACAGTCTAGAAAATGAACAGGGATATTACTTGTATGTTAATGATAATTAGCTCACACCAGAAGATCCCCAAATCATTACAGAGCATGTTTAAATCTGGTATTAATATTCAGTTCCTCCAAGATTTCAACTGAATGAGTGCTTTCCATGTGTGGTGTGGCAACTTCCAGCCTGTAATTGATGATTAATGACTCTCAGTAATTACTGTGGATAAGTGCCTGCACCTGTGTGTATTAGGGCATCTGTGCATAATACACACAGTATTAATGCCCTCTTCATATTTTAGGACAAGCCATTGCATCTGTTTTCATGCAGGCATGGAATTTGCTAAGAATGTACATATTTCTTTTCAGCACTTGTAGTTTAAATTCACACTGGGACTCGGTCAGTCATCTGTTTGCTGATTTGAGTTCTAATATTAACCTGTAAGTAGGATCTGTGTTGTATACATCCCTGAAATTGATATAAAGCTCCAGTGTACACAATCTGATTATTTGTAACCTCTTAAAAACAGATGTTTCACTTTCATTTCCATTAAAGTAAAAGCAGTTGTCCTGTACATGATGTTGTACTTTTGACTTCTTCAACATGTATATGAAGTTTTCAATGCTAAGTCTTAACTGAGTTTTTTAAATTGAATTAGTTGCAGTACATTCAATGGCAGTGCTAAATTGTTAAATTGTTAATAATATATATATATATATATATATATATATATATATATATATATAGAGATATATAACATGCCTGTACAACACAATGTCACAACTATTTAGAACGTTGTTAAGGCAACACAAAGCACTTGGTAAAGGCCGTGGAAAGTCATCCTTAAAAAGTCAGCAGTGATACCAGACAGGACGGGTCCAGTCGTGCACTTTGCACACAGATGGATCATCCACCCAATCATTCTTTCATCATAGCTATTTGTGGACAGGAAAACACTTAAAGTAAAGTAACTGAAAGTACTTTACTTTCCTCTAGAACCTATCAGCTAAAACCATAGAATAAATATGAGGAAGCGGCATTAGTCATTTTATTAAACCAGCCACAGCCAACAGTAGCTGCACAACCTCTGAGTAGTTACTATCAGCAAGCTTTCAGCACCACCTATGAACACATATGAATGGATTTTATCTTCTCAGGGGCAAATTCACAAAAACATGACATGGATTTAGCGTTCTCTAAACTTGTGCAAAACACCACAAAAAGTGAAATGCACACTTAACTGTGCTGCTAAGCAAATACGCTCTCAGTGCTCCTGTGCTATTTGCACATATTTAAACTTGGTGTTATGCAGACATTTGGCAGAAAATTTGCACTTTTCTGTGCAAATGAGCCTCATCGCAAAAACAGTCTAATTCACAAAGATCAGCACTAATAGCCACACACAGTTACAGTGAAATGATTAGCGTCTCCAGAGAGTTGGTGGCAACTGAAGCTATTTTTGAGTGGTGTCTGCTCGGACTCATTTACTTTGGAATGAAGTCAGGGTGCAGTGACAGGTGTGTAATGAAAAATAGATCCCCTACATGTCCTTTCTGAAAAGAGCATGAGACAAACAAGATTTTAATGATCTATGAAGTTAGCTGCTCACAGTGTCTCTCTTAATGGGGAGACATTTCTGCTCTCTTGGATTGGTGCAGGTATTATTTACTCAAAAATAACGTAAAATAAGTGCATGTAATTCCTATCTTCCTTAATAATGATGTAATAATTCAACAGCCTGCATATGTTTTCTCTGCAGTATAGAGGAGTATATGAGCACAATGAGAGGAGAGAAGTTAAATGAGCCACAGTCCTAACTGAACCTGCTCTAAATGGCCCGAGCCCGGCCCGAATCGACTCAGGTTGGTTCTTGTCGGGTCAATCAAAGGGAAATATTCTCCTAGAATTGAACATGAAGCTGTGGAGCTTTGAACAGTACTCGGCCACACAACATGTGTCTGTAATGATGGAGCCAGCAGTGAAGAGAGCAAAGTTAAAGAGGTAAACCAGTAGGGTGCAGTTAGAGTCTGAGCCGTCTTCTGCTTTGCACAGCTCCTGGCTGGATTCATGCGTAAAACTTAATTTGTGTTTGTGTATCTCAGAGGTTTGCACTGGAGACATAGTGCATTCACACTCTGGTGGAAAAGCGTGTCTCTGCTCAGCTCCAGAATGTGGTTTGGTTCTGCTCTTTCATGCGTCTTGCATTAATGCATTTCTATTTCCCACTGCCTGACTGATCTGAATCTGATTACCCAGGATGCCTGTTATTGTCAGGTGTAACGAGGGTTAAAACACATTTGTGAACAGACGAACACACTCAAATATATAAACCCACAGCAACCAGTCAGCCAGTCTTTGCCAGCATGGGGTTTGCTTTTAAAGCCTTGTCACCAGCAGATGGTTTTCCAGCCGGGGAGCAGCGGCTTTGTCAGTAGCTAGTAGCGGGTGACGGGGTCCATATCCAGAGCTGGATCAACCCTCTGAGGTGGGGGAACGGGGATGGGGCTCCGGGAGGGGGTTGGGGACCCGTAGGGGGCGTTAATCAAATTTCTCGCTGTCCAGCACACATGCGCATTCCCGCTGTGAGAGATTATGCCCCACAAACACTCATTGCCTGCCAAAGACTCAGTTTATCAGCTCACCGAGGCAATTTCAAATGCACCTTTAAAAGTACTGGCGGCAGCAATGGCATCCATTCATGTGTCTTCATCTGGTTTGGAGGTGTGCTCCCCAGGTCGGCCAGATCTCTATTTTCTTCGCCTCCTTCCTCCATAGTCATATATGTCAGGGTGAGGTGGGGGAAGGGAGTGAGCAAAGGAAAGGGAGGTGAGAAACAATGATGGGGGAAACAAGGATACGAGAAACCAGGTGGAGCTGGTGACACAGAGCTTCAGTACTGATGAGGCATCACATACCTGCTGATCCTCCGAATCCAATAGCAATTAATAAGAGGGAGAAAGAAATGGACTTCTCAGGTTTGATTGGGTTTGCCAATATCTATCTTGGGCTGATCGTGATAGTCTTTTATTAAGAATTGGCTATTGGTCAGTCAGTGACACCCACCCATGACAGGATAGATTCATGTTTCTCTGTGTCTGTCCCAACAACCCCCACCGCTCCAGAGAACTCGCTGTGAAACCTGAAACCTGGTTTTTGATGGACAATTCTGCTTTATTACAACATAGGTCGAATATGTTTAGCTTTGTCCATTGTTTCTTTTGATTACAATACCATTGTACTCACTAAAGTGAATTCTGGGAGTATCACTAGAATGACATCCGACGTAACGGACACACAAGCAGCTTAGATACAATATCCAAACCACCTTATTTTGAGGTAAAAATAAAGGCCTTTGTTTTCTCTTCCAAATTTGGCTAATCTTTTAAGACAAGAAAAGAATTGTATTCATTCTAAGCAAATATAAAGAGAGCAAAAAGAAAATATCAGTGAGATGGAATGCAGAAATACACACAATGGCCAATATACCAGGTTAATGATCAATATAAACTGGTTAATGGATCATAAAATATAAACTGGTTGTCTCTGAAGTGCAAATTGATTTTGACGAAGGCTAACAAAAAGCCGTTCAGTGTCCGGGCTACAAACGTTTTCTTTACTGTCTGTGACCCCCCCGATCTTTCCTGTTTCCACTCTCCCTTCGATTCCTGTCCCCTCGCACAGACTAGAAGTTGTCTAGAGACACGTTGGAGTCCGGGATGTCCATGTAGCCATGTCTCAGTGAAACACAAAGCACTGTCTCACGATGCACTCTCTGACTCCTAGCCAGGGCTGCTGGCTCGTCCATCTTGTTAGCCAATCATGTTTACCATGATAGAGAGTATCTCTGTTTTCTGCCCATCGTTACGCTCTTGCCCTACATCCCCTGTACCACCTCCTCCTCATCTCCTTGATGATTTCAGGCCTATTCCATGCCAAGACGCTTGGACGAAGCAACAGCAGCAGGCATCTGTTGTAAACATCGGCTTACAGATGCTGACTGCTGCTCATACGGCTCTTGAACCAGGAGTATCTCAACTTGTCCGATCATCTGTTGGCTGGTGTTTCATGATCCGTCAAACTGATTTTTTTGCTGGAATGAAGGCCAAAATTACAATAACAATACAGACGTTGAAAAAAAGATAGTTTTCCCCTGCTTTCAGACTTTCCAGACATTTAGATTAAAAAAAGCACTGCTTGGAAAAACTAGAGGGCCTGTATTAGCTTTGGTGTGTTGTTTTAGGTACCAGTGAGAGAATGAAATACTACCCTGAAAGGCCAGTACCAGTTTAAGATACTATGGAAAGTTACCACAATATCAATCATTCTGTCCCAATGATTGCGAGGTAAACAGTTGAATTATCAAATTCAAGTTACATAGTAATCTATGTACTTGAAATAATTATTACTTGAAAAATAATATTTCATTGAAATAATAATAATAATAAACCGTCCATAAACTCCTTTCTATCTCCAACACCTTAAAAAAAAATACAGATTATCATTGTGTCATTGTATTATTTACTAAATAAGTTGAATTGAATTGGATTGAACGAATCTACTCGGAATTTGCCATTGCTCAGTGTGTTACCAGATGATGCATATCGGTGTGAGTGTAGCCTTTGCGCTAAGTTAGAGGCAGAACACATCTTGGACCGACCTAAATGTCCTGGACTCAGACAGGAAACTGAGCTTGAGCTTCTTTTTTTGTTCATGTGTTTTTTGGGGTGATGACACAAGAAGATAAAAGTGCCTTCAGCCTGTAAGACTCACTAGTTGAACCGAGCTGTTTTGCACTCTCTAAGACAAAAAAACTAAACAAAGCAATGATTCACTAATGCCGGGCTGTTAATGAAGGGGTTTGTGCGCCTCCGGGCTCAAAGGAATATTGGTAGTGGAGGCGCATTGAATCAGTACTGACCCGCAAGGTTAACTCTTTGGCAGTGGAGAGGAGAGCAGCATGCCCAGAGGGTATCGATTCACAATCACTCATCTCCTTGGCCTTCCTTATCTTCCACTCCGACACCAGTTCAAGTATGCATTTGATTTCTCTTTCCCTCTCTCCTTTTCCATCACTTTGTCTTTATTCCTCTCCTCTTTTCAGCTCTCAGCGCAGTTCTGTTCTTCATCACATTGTATGACATTATGGTGCCTACCTACAATGCTACATGGTGCCCATCTTTCTCTTTGTCCATCCTGACAATTCCTTTTGTTCACCTGGGAAAAAGTAAGCTGCTTAATGTCATATTCACTCCTACCCTTCAATTGAATGAGCGATAATTGCCGGGCTGAAGGCGCCTCGGCTTGATGCAATAGGTGTTAATCCGCTCACCATCCCAGATGACGCAAGGACAAAGTAATGTGTGTAGGTTTTGATCTACAGGCCTTTGTTCAATACTTCTATGCCCATAACACAAGAGTAAACCTCGGGCGTCTTCACCCTTTTCCTTTCTTTTACTGCTCAGTGCAGATCTTCTCTCTGACCTCTCTTATTGTTTGATTTCATCTAGTTCCTCAGTAGCTCACTGGTCAGGCTTAGTTTCAGTCACATGTTTGTGGGGTTTATGGCCATTGTTATACCATTCATGTAATTCATGTATATGTCACATATTGGCCTAGAGCTATGACAGACCTGCCTGTTTACTTCCCTCTTAAAGAAACGTAATAGTTACCAAGAACGGACATATAGAGCTGAAGCAAGTCATTTTAATTGATTAGGTGATTGACAGGATATTTAGCGAACCAAACAACTTTAGCACAATCTTAACTAAGTGGCCGCTTTCTAGCTTTCCTGGAGCTTCCTCAGTCAGTCTGGATGCAAAGAGCTCAGTTGTCATCACATGATCTAAGTATGTCACAAACAAGAGCTGAAAGCTTTTCCTGCTGGACGGAAGAAAGAAGGCTGACCTGTGTCCGTACAGTTGTTGCCTCACATGCTCCAAGATGTGAGGCTGAGGCGAGCGTAAAGTGTAAACCCTGATACCAAATCTTCAGCTGTAAAGGACACATCCATTCCCCTTGCTCTGGATTCAGTTGTTCAGTGTATGCTGAGATGTGTTACAAATAGTGGTTGGTTGGAGAGAGAGTGGCAATCAGGCAACATCAGTGTATTTTACCTGAGATGGCAGAGCTACCTCAAGCAGACTGGTAGATCTGTGTCACCCTAGTGGCCCCGTGGAGAACACCATTCACCCTTAACACAGGTCTCAGAGTGTAAGCGTCTATAATCAATCTTTTTATAATAACAATGTATCAAATGAGTGTAAAAGGGGTCGCATATAGGGCTGAACCTGTAGCTCCTCTCAGCTTTACAGAGCTTTACATTGAGTTTCAGCTCATTGGTCATCCGTCTGGCCACACAGAGTAACAGCTCTAATGTTCACTACAGCAGACAGACAGTTAGAGACTAGCTGGTTAACATTCAGTCAGATTGTTCCCTCAGGACTTGATGTAGACCAAAAACAAACCAACTTATGTTTGCCAGGTGGCCTGAAACATGACTAATATGATGATGTGTTGTAAATTTATGACATAATGTTTATCTATAACTGGTGGATGTCTAAGTAATTTGCTTTATTACTACGGCCCCTAATTTATCAAATACATTTGTTGTTGCAAGTCTCAATGTATTTACTGGGACCAACCAACACATGTGAAACCTTAAAGCATTCTGCCTTTGAAATGAATTCAAGTATTTATCAAGAAAAAGGCATTTAGAGAAACATTTATTGGCTCTATCTTTTTTAGATGATTCAAATCCTGAATTTTTGCATTTCTGATTTTCATATCCTCGCTGCTAAACGGGACGTCATTCATGAAGTGAATACTTTCAGATACATTCACTTTCCAGGGTAAAGGCTGCTGCTCTTCCCTTCAAAATTATTAGTCACGTTCAAAGACAGAATTACATTGTTTTCCGTATCAACATTGTAGTGTTTTGTCCTTTATCTTGTCTATGATATCTCAGTGCTGAGCACCTGTATTCCATAAACCAGACTTCATCCACAAGACGCACAGCTGCTCTTATGGCTGTCTACTGGCTATTGTGCTCTTTGATAAATACATTTTATCAAGTCAATTCCATTTCATTTTGCCATCACCACTGCACATTCAGCTTTTCTTAGTGGGGGGGTGATGACCTAAATGTAATACTTATTTGCTCTACAATCATCCAAAACAGTCATGTAGATCAAGCGGAGATGTTACATAAACAAGCATTGGCTGCTCCGAGCAGATTGTGCTTTCAAAGGCACGCTGATTAGATTTGAAAACCCGACAGTGAGACTTTTAGCTCCCAATTAAGCCACATTTGTACTGAGTGCAGGGCTTAACTGAGTTGTTTGACTTAACAGTGTCTACTGAATGACTGCACAATAATGCTTGCCTAATTAAAGCAGCCACTTAACCACAGGAGCTCTGAAAAAAACACGACCGCTACTCCTAATAAGGCACATTCACTGGTGTGAAAAGCCAGAGTTTTGTGTAAGATCCGCCATATTGTCACTTTCTTGAATGCAGCCCAGTGTGCATTAGCTCATGCAGCTTATGCCTTATTGCTCCATTGAGAGATTGAAAGACACCTGTCCAAGTACAGCAGACACCAGACAATGGACATTTGGTGCAAGCGCTGTTTCTGACTGTTCCTGTGTCCGGGGCCAGACACCCACTCCCCCCATTCCCATTCCCAGCCCCAACCCCCAAAACCTAATGCACACTTAGCATTACGCTTAGTTTAAATGGCAACTCAGGGCTATAGCTAGCATTTAGGACACTGAGTGCTGTCATGTGTGCTGTATCTCTTCTGGAGTTCTGGGGGGATTCCAGGCTACATTCATTTACCAGTTTCAGTCCCAGTATACTTCCAGGCTGACAGAAAGTGAAATAAATTTTAAAAAATAGATCAAAGAAGACAGTATGGCTGGCAGTGTAAACAACACTTTGATTCAACACTCCATGTAGTCCTTCATGCATAACTTACTGAAAAATAACATTTACAAAATATCAAACTATCCAAATCAAATTGAGAGCCTCTTCAATTGCATTGAGGGGACAACAGTGAGTCATGGATGAAATCAGATGTTGGTGGTTTAAAGGTGAAGGTTACTGTGACCTCACGTCCCATTCTCATCCCAGTCTCGTGATCTCTCAGAAACGCCTTCAAGGGAATTTCTTCAACTTCAGCATGAACGACAGGACAAACTGAATCTGCTGGTCAAACTTCACTGTGACACATTTTTGGTCATTAAGTGTGACTTTTTCACACAAATGTCTAATAGGACAAAGTGATGGAGTGATGACATTTTGTAGAGACATTTATGTGAACTTCAACTTTACTGGTTGGTGGAGGCACACAACCACGAGGCGTTAACTGTAATTAATCATAATTTCACATACATTTACTGTATTCGTGACCAGATATCTTTGATGGAAAATAAATTCACATCTGATCACAGGTGTGTCTGTCTGTGATCTGCGTACATTCAGTCAGGAAGACTAATCTCTTACATGTTTAGGCCTGGAGTTTATTTCTCATACATCTGCCATTCACTCCTCACACATGCTCACTCATTATTTCCTTGTTATTGTTTGGGGCTGTCAATCATGATATCAGCTGTTCTGATTAGCTGGTCTCTTCTATCCAATAGCACGGTGACACACCTATATTGTTAGCCTATCATCTTGCTGCTGTCTTTTTTAAAATACTATTGTCTCTCTGCCAATAGTACATTCATATTGCTGGTACACGGGCACCTCCACCTCCCCATCACCGTCCGGTCTTCATCAGATTCATCAGATCCTCATTTCATCATTTTATCAGCCACCACCAGTGCTTGGACTCCACGGGGGGTTTATCTTGCTGCTGCTCAGGGCAGACGCCCCTCCATTACAAATCTCCCTGTCAAGGTTTTATCCTCGCTTTATAATAAACAATTATCTTTTCTTCATCTCACTTGTCTCTCTCTCTCTGATTGAACTACATTTAGCCCATGTAGCTGAAGATGGTCGGGAAGGTGTTGGGAAGTTAAGCTATTTATTGAATCAGAGTTAACCAAAGCCATCCTGTTTGAGCCACTTCAATGGAATATTACTCTGATCTCAACTTTAATAATTATCCTCTTGGACCCGAAGACGCCCAAACGGTCTCCGTTCTGTTCCAAATGTTGTAGAATGGACTTTTCATACAAAAATATTATTAATGCTTCATACATGCTATATACCAAATTAACAAAGAGATTCTGTTCAACACTATCCTGCAAGCGAGTGTACACACTCCAAACACAATTCTACACAAACTCAAATAAGCAACTAAAAGATTGTCCACAATATCACTCTTTTTTCGCCATTGCTGAGCCGACCACACATTCCGGTAGGCGCTAATAAGAAGAAGCTAAATGCTAACACGGAAAACCAAAATAGCAGAAAACACGTCAATAACACACTGAATCCAAAGATATCTTCACTATTTATCTAAGTGAAACCACCACAGAGCTGTGAGCAAACAAGCACCAGAAAACACACCAGCTTCACCGCTAATATTTCATAAACTCCTTACCTTTGTGCTGTTTTGATGTAAACAAAGGCATATTTCCCCGGGTCCTACTGTTGTATCAACATCCTGTGGCGGCTCTGAACTGTTTCCTGAAGAAATTGGGATCAATCTAACTAGGGTAACTAACATCTGACCTATTTCAGTTTTGGCCATGGGGGCGGATTACGGTTTTCGATTACTTTATTGGCTTAAAATTCTGTCAATCACTTCATGGAACACACAGGGGTGTTCCAAATAAGCACCCGGTTCTAACGAGATGTCACATGACAAGATCCGCCAATCACAGGCTGAGCAAGGGCTCCATACACACAGACAGAGACAAGGAAAATGCATGGAGGAGAGATATGAGAGGTCAAAATGGGTCAAAATGATGCCAAAATGATGCCAAACAGCTCTGTTATGATAGATTGTACAATATGAGTGATAACAAAAGTGAAATATATAGTTATATAGTATATAAAAGTACAATGGAACAGCTGCAAATCCTGGTTCGAAAATGAGAATTTGGCATGTTTTTTTCGTACATAAACACCTATAACTGGGGTTTGCTTCACTTTATTTCGACCAAAACTTTTTGTGAGGCACCTGCACCCTTTGTGCTATGAATTGGGAATGTGTTTAGGCTAGCCAGGGCCTCATTTAATAAATTACAGTGCTTCTTTTTCAGACGAACCTGGGAATTTTCCCTGTTTGCTGTGTTTGCTGTGTTCAGCTACTATTAACCAGTAACATATACACAATATTTACTCATCTCATCAAATCTCACAATCCCTAGTGTTATTGAACCATCAACATTTTTAAAATAGACCTTGTAGTTACTGAATTATAGTCTCTTTTGTATGGGTTACAATTTTCGAGAAGAGGCCGAAAAAAAGGCTTAGGGTTCAAGACGTTGAGAAAGTTAACAGAAACGCTATTTTTTGAATTATGTGCAATCACTTTGTCATACAATCAGCGGATCCTGGTTGTAGTCAATAGTGTCCATTGTATCAGAAGTGATTTGCCATTATCAAGTGATTTGTTCCTGTAGGGAAAGAAAGGGAAACAAGCTCTTGTCTACTTCATAAGAAAACATCATTAGTGTAGTAGAACCATCACTTTTTAAAATTAGACAATATAACACCAAATAGCACTTATTTTGGCGTCTCTGAGGCTGCATGTGGCCCAATGCAGCGCCATGGGCCACGTGAGCGTGAGGTTGCAGTGCATCAAATGCATTGACATTTTGCACAGGCTGTTGCTGGACAATAAAGAAGCCTGCAGGACGAGCATGTGTCTGTGAATATTGAAATGTCACATGAGAAGACAGTGAGTTATAAAGAGAAAGGGGCCATTTCAGAGAGAGCATGACGGAGCAGCAGATGCCGTTTGTCTCCACTCGGATTCTGAAAGGTGACATCTGTTAAGGATTGTTTCATACGCAGTGACCTTCAAGCCTACTTAGAAAAGAGAAGGAAAGAGATAAAGAAGAGTATGTCTCATTTCTCTTTCCTCGCCTCTCATCCTTGGTAAATGCATGAGATGGGCTCAGAGATTTTTTTCCCTTCCCTTCTTATTCTGTGGGAAGGTGATGCCAACAAATCACCCCTGCCATCCCACAGCAATCAGCTGGAACATTACTAAAGATCACCCACAGTTCCCTGCTCTGAATACTTATGGGGAGGACCGCTGCCTTCTGGGTGAAGTTCAGCAGGCCCACGCTCTACTCCATCAGGCTGTCGTTTAAGTCGCTGCTGAAGCTCGGAGCCTTTTCCGTGGCACTCAGTGGAGCATCATGTACAGAGAGCACGGACGGGTGAAAAACATTTCACTGAGTGCACACTACATCATTTACTGCCTGTATCTGCTCAAGAGTGCAGTGTGTGCAAGTCAAACCCTGTGCTTTTGCTTTTAGATTTAGTGAGACTCATGTCATATGCAAGCCTGACAATTGTGTGATTGATTGTCCAAAATACTTCATTAATTAGTTTGTTTAGCAGAGATGCTTGAAAATGATGTTCATAAACAGCATGCAGACTGTTTCAGAATGCCAATTTAAAAAAGTACTCCCCAGTTTGTTTTTGGCCCCTAAATAATGACCTGGAATACAAAGTAACCTTCCAATGTAAGCAAACAGTAGTGATTTAGAATGGTGTAGTGGTAATGCTGAGAACCATAAGAGATCAAATAAGTGGAGGAGAGATTGTGTATGGCATGGTGTCTATGTAATCATAGACACCATTAGAGAGACATTACTGCCTCTATGTCTCCATGTATTAGCATTGTTTAGTTTAGTGTAGTTTCAGCATACTGATTTAACATTATAGCACCAGTTTGTGGTCTCATTCAACTCGCTCTGTCAGGGCGATGATGATGATGTCATCTAAGCAACTGACTAAGGAGAACTTTACTGTCTTTATGCTGCACTTTTCCTTTGTGGCCATAAACACTGCATGGCAAACCTTCTAGTTGTACAACTATACTGCAGCTTCCACATGAGTACACTGATGAAACCAAAACGTACTGCAAATGTCTGCTGTGAACAGTTTGTTAATGCCACACAATAGTGTATTTCCTATGAGATTCTTCCATTCATGTGCCTCATAGTTTCTACATCTGCCTGGAGAAAACATCCGCACCACAATGAGGTCATGACAACACATAGAGTGTAATAATACAAGCTTTTCTCATCCACCTATTATACCTACACCTACAAAAAGTAATGCAACGTAATTCGTTCCTGGAAAATAGACGAGACCAGGCGGCAGCCGCAGGGGGCTCAAGACGGACAGCTTCCAGCAGGAAGTCACGGAAATATTTAGATCCTGTTGGATCCATCTGTAGGCTACCTGTAGTTTTTAGACTTTGTGGACATGTGTATAGATCTGGAATTTATTTGATGCTGTTTAGTTTTTTGATCTGCCTTCGAAAGCACTTTGTAATTGCTACACATTTTGAATGAGTGAAATTATTAAGATGATGAGGATGAGGATTATTATTGTTATTATTGTGATTATTATTATTATCAACACAATATATGATTAATCCTTTATTGCACAACATGTGACTAACCTAGCATTCATTTTTACAATTACACAGAAAATAAGGATTTTCCTTGTGTTGTCAAAACGTTGATCAGGTGACAGCCAGGCATTTCCCATCATGCCCTGGGTTGCGCAGTTGGGGGGTGCTTTTGGGTCACGTCAGACACAATGTTTCCTCATCTCTAATCTTTTCAAGAGATGAGGAAACATTGAATGATGTTATATAAAGGACCTACATGAAAGGCTTTTACAGAACTGTTGGAAGGCATATACAGATACTGGAAGAAGAAAAACAAAGTAAACTATAACATGCAGGCAGCAGATGGTTACACCCAGTTGGACCTGGTGTGGGACTGACATGACCTTCACTGCACAGGAAAAACAATCACTTACTGCTATCACAGCGGCGTACACTGCAAAAAAAGGAAACCAAAAAAATCCGGGGGTGGGGACAGGGGACAGCCTCCGCCGGGACAGGACAATGGAGCAGTGCATTAACAGCTTCTGTCTCGTATCCCAGCAGAGGTGTCAGCTTTGTGGCATTGTGTTTAGCTCCCTGGCAGCGTGACCTTGTCTCACTGAACAGTGGCTATTAATTAGCCAAGCATATGTGTGTGTGTGTGTGTGTGTGTTGCTGGGGAGGGGTGGGTGATGGGTAATAGGTGGGTGGCTGGGGGGGGTGGCATCAGTTTGCGCAGCAAGCCAGCCTGCCTGCCTGCCTGTCTATATGCGATCAATGAGCTGGAGGAAGGTGAGGACGAAGGTGTGTTGGAGGTGAGCTGTGTCTGCAAGGGCGTTCTCCTCGACAGTAAAGAGCCCTCTGAGCTATAGGTTGTGGCCACGCTTCCTCTGGCCCCCCTATCCTCCTCGCGCGGCGCTGCCTCCCAGTGTTTCTGCTTCATAGATGATGATGTGCCTTGTTGGACTTCATAGCTCGTGTGTGTGTGTGTGTGTGTGTGTGCTACTGTCTTTCTCTGCCCTTGGCCGAGGCTCCAGAAAACATGAAGTCATGCTGGGCGGACTCCATGAGCGAGTGATTTCTCTATGCTTTGCTCTGATCGACGTCCAGCCAGCCACAAAAGCCTGCCTTCCCTTTCCGCTGCACTCCCCCCCTCGCCAACTCCTCCTCCTCCCCCTTCCTCCCTACACCACAGCCTCCTCTTTCTCTCCCTTCCCAACTACCCTCACACAAAACTCTTCGTGCTTTCTTCCCTTTATCTTGCTTTCTCCACCTTTTCCGTTTCTCGTTTCTTTTTCCAAATCCGTGTCTGGCGCACAGCTAATCATAGTCATGGTAATCTGTCTCTCTGTGCAATCAAAATTCAAGAAACATCATTTGATTTCAGTTAAGTTAGAAATTGATATCCACGATGTGTTTGGTGAACCGCTGACCTTTCCCCTAGTGACATACATATCTAAAATGTCTTGTACTATAGGAACTATCCAATTATCACAATCAGATTTCAACAAAATTGAACTCTGCCACTATTAGGAGAAAGTCATATACATTTCAAAATATTTGAAAAATCTTCCATATGAGACTTTTTTTCTCTCCATGTCTATGGGGCCAGGCAGGTGTCAGGAGGAATGTATTCATTCATTTAGTTCTTGATTTGTGACTTGTCCAGAGAATGAAAGGATTGTAACCTTTCCCGCTGAAGACAAAAGACAAATGTTAGTGTGAGGGAGTTTTTTGTCCAGCTGGAAAGGGCTTTACACACAAAACACATGATTTAGAGTACATTGAGTAGCATATCAAATCAGCTCCAACACCACCAACTGCAACAATAAAATGATGCTGCACCAGTAACAATAATCCAATAATATAATACATTTGTTTGCCTTCTACTTTTGGTTGTTTTATTTACGTAACATTTTGAGCAGCAGGCTGCAGCTGTGTTGTGGTTCTAAGGTTCCAACATGAATTCATTCCTTCCCATTCAAACGGAGGTTTTGAAGGCATTTGTCCTCTCAACACTGCTGTCAGTTCACATATCAGTTCATCACTGTGTGGCCTACTGCAGAGCGCAGTGAAGGATCTAAATCTACCAAATACATAGAATCTAGCTTCGCTCTGATTTTGGACAATACACTTTTGATTTAACCTTTTAAATATCGCTGTGTTTTGATATCTTAAGATGTGTTACAATGTTAACATCAATGTTTGATGTTCTTATCATTTGTAAGCACAAACATTTTATTTGAGAGCATGACTTAAGTCATTTAAAGCCAAATGACTGAATGACTTTGTGCTCGTTATTCTTAAAATATGATCCTCCTGTATTTTGTAACACAATGATCACATTGTGTTCTTGTTTAATGTTACCTTGAAATTGCAATCAAAAACATAAGTAGAGCTTTAGATTTAGCATTTTGTATCATTCCAAACTCTATAGGTCACTGTAACTCTCACCCCATCATCATCCTCACACCCTCACACATGGAAGCACACCCCAGCCTCTCCGTTTCCAGTGCCGGGGTATCTGGTTAGCCACCAGCAGGCTGCAGGATGACCATTACCCACACACACACACACACAGACACACCACACACACCCGCCTCTCTCCCAGCCCGCTGTAGCACGACAGCTGGTACGATAAAGCAGCACACCTCATCCAGAGAGCAGCTCCACACCGGTTAAGGCTAGCATCAGTGTGTGTGTGTGTGTGTGTGTGTGTGTGTGTGTGTTTGGTGGATGTCCTTCAGCACTAAGAGCATTGGAGGGAGATGTAAAGAATGCTAATGAAGTAAATCACCGGAGTAAGGACTGACTTGGCCAGCCCTCGCATACATACACTGTATATGTGTGTGTGTATGTGTGTGTGTGTGTGTGTGCTTTCTCATGCATTTGAACACCCTGATGTTCGCTCTCTCAAGTCAAGTGAAGAGAGAGCAAGTGAGAAGTGGGCGAGCCAAGGTTAAGCACAGGAACACAGTGATGGGCTGTGCATTTTAATTAAAGCTTGAGCAAACACTCTGCAATTCCCCTAAATGGCCCCTGTGATGGATGACAGGAACCAGTGTTTGCTATTTTTCTTCTCAAGAGGAACTTTTGTGCGAGCGGCAGTGTGCTCGAGCACAAAAGGCCAGGCCATCCAAAGTCCTCGCTCCTTTGAGCTTTATTGACTCCTGGCACTGGACGCCGGGGAGAGTGTTACAGAGAAAATGAGTTACCTTGGTACACATCTCCAATGCATCTGCTATGCACTTTCACTGTGTGCATATGCAGATGTGGGATTGTACTGTGTGTCAGTAAGAAGAATCTGTCCACCAAGACTCACCACTGTATACCAGCACAGGCAAGATGTTCACATTGCAACAATATGTGTAGAAACTCCACGGCACCCACAGCCGCTCAATGTTTTCTTACATCGCTCAAAGAGACGGAACTTTTTCACAATTCTTGTAGCGATCCCACAACTTTCTAAATGTTTCAAATCTGTCAGGTTGTATTTGGGAGAAATGTGTAATTAAATGATGCAAAATACATTTATGAAGTTTTATCATGAGAATTGATGATGTTTTAGAATTGAACAGTTCCCTCGAGCTCTGTCTAAAATCACTTCATGGTTTACTTGCCATGAGACCATTGATTATTACTATGGATGATACTCTATTGTTCATAGTCTTAATACAGAAATAGAGGCTATATTTTTTACAATAAAGTGAAGGGGTAATGTAGGGAATGTTGGAGGGCACTATGTAGTGCAGACATTTTACACTCAGAGTCTATACACTGAAATAACTTCGTAAAATATCCTGTTACCGTTGCGTTGGAGTGTTTAGTGTACATCTGTGTCATGTACACAACTGCTATGTAAAAGGTAGGTACTAATGCGATATCTCTTTAGAAAGCTAAGATTCTTGTAATTCGATTTATGTAAACTATTTCAAGATACAATCACAAGAGGAGGTACAGTCAACGCCTCTGTCAGACCACCAACCCACAAACAAGCAGTTAAAATATCGACACAACTCACCAATTATGCTTCATAGTATTTCCCCCATCCATAAAAGTCCGACAAAAACAGTCTTGTTAGATTGCTAAGAGTCCAGACGATCCAATCCAGTAAAATATTTATTCCAAAACACATTATTACGTCCATAAATAACCACAGACTGCTGTTGCATCATTTCAAATTAGCCGGCAGATATGGCTAACTTTCTATGTATTTTTGGACGGAACTCCCGTTCCCATGTAAACATTGCCGGTCTCTGTATCTCAAAATGGTGGCTGCATGCGGACGTTTCGATTGACACCTAATTTGACCTATTAGGAGCTTCTATTTCCTGCTACAGCCTGGAATAGCCAACGAGAGTCCGCATTGAAAGACAATGCCCGCCCCTCTTGTTTCGGGTAACGCTCGAGCCAATTGCAACCGATCGTTCTGATGACTCACGCTTCGTTTAGCCAATGAAATTATGTAAATAACGATATGCAGATTCAGGGGGTGTACGTAGAGATAGAATGTGGAAGTCACTGTTGAAACCGCGAGTCAGGTCTCTACGTCCGTGCCTTAAGTCCAAAGTGTGGTTATTGTTGAGTTTTCAACAATCTGTGAAAGTAAATAATGGTTAAATGTCGTATAGAGAACTATATATCGAAATATATAAGCTTAAAGCCTTGTTCACACCAAAAGCGTTTAACGCGATGAACGCGGCGCGATTACATACAAAGTCTATGTACAGACGCGATGGCACGTTTGGCGCGGCGCCAAACGCAGAAGTTGAAATATTTGAACTTCTGCGAAAAAATCGCGTGACGCTCCAGCGCGATAGCCAATCAGCGTTGAGTTGCTATCAGTGAAGTCCTGCTGTTGCTAAATCAGAAAATAAATGCTGTAGCTGCCATGTTCACCCAGAGCTCTACGATACCTCATATCAGTAGAGACCGGACCAAACTATGTGTAGACATGTGTGTGTGTAAACCATATGGTACAAACAATGAATAGACGCTGCCGTATTTACGTCTATATGACGTTATCGTAATGTTAGCATAGCCTAGCACCGATCGATCCGAGCTTCATTGATAAAACAAGTACAAATCGGCATCATTATGTAGTTATTTCGGAGTCCCTTTTTGTTGGTTTATTGCCGTTAAATCACAGCCAAGTCAGTTTATAGTGTGTTCATACAGCTGTAGTAAACAGCCGACGTGTGGCTCGCTAGACACAGTGAGCTCGATGAAATCCACGGAGCTCCTCCGGACTATGTTATGAACCAGACATGACGGCGTTTAGTTCCCCGTGATATCTGGGACTTCCACAACACGTACTGAGCAGAAATAGAGGCTATTTTTCTACGGTTGATGGCGGACAGTTGAACAGCTTTCAGGCCGATAAGCCACGCCCCCTTTTTGGCGCGTCCAGCGCGTTGGACGCGATGGACGCGAATGAACACAAATAGTCCCCGGCGATGCTGGCGGCGCATTTGGCGCGATTCGCGCCGCGTTAAACACGTTTGGTGTGAACACGGCTTAAGATTGAATTATGAATACACTATTTTACACAGCCTGTGACCATGGTTACCACGAGTTTCCAAATGGGCCTTTTCCTAGAAATGCTCTCAGTAAAACATGTAAAATACTTATTTTCTGTGGTGTTATCAGATTTGAACTTGGACTAGGTATGGCCTCATGCTGTGGTCCCATTGTGTTTTCCAGCTAATAAGTCTCAGCTATAGTCATCTGTTTGCAAAGAAATATTCAGGCGGAAATAAAAACCCTTCTCCTTCAGTGTGTTCAAACTTCTATTACTCAATGCCAGTAGCACTTACAGTGATTCTGACTGTTGGGGAAAAATAGTCAGTGTTTCCTTTCAAAAGAGACCAAAACCATGAATGTACTCCAAATGGTTCAAGAACAGCTTTCAATTGACTTTGGGTATGCCTTGGATAGGCCTTTTAGGTGAATTTTACTGGAGTGGTAACAGGATATACAAGCTTCCAAAGTAAAACGCAGCCGAATGAACCCCTTTTATACTATTATCTGTTACATGATTGGATCATTATTTCTGGTGCATTTCATTATGTGTAAGCAGGATTTTAACGTAGCTGGTCAGGTGGAGCTTCCTTTACTCACTTCATATTCTCTTGGTTAGTTTCATTCATAACACTGCATCATCTTTAGTAAACAGGTACAATTGTATGTATGTTAAGCTTTAATCTGCAAAGACATGTAGTGGTGTAGTGGAGTAAAAAGTAGAAGTTGTCCCCTGGAAATGCACTGGAGTTGTATCAAGAAGCATTTTATTTGTAAAAGATCATTGATTTCTTCTTTCTACGAGCAGAAAGCTTGAGGGGGAAAAGTCCCCTTTTTATCTCTGCCTTTATAAGGGCATCTTGCTTTAATGCAGCTACAATGAGAACACTCCACAGTGCTATAAACCGCTGGGCGACAGCTGAGTCTGACCAGTGGCTCCTTGACTTCACTGGGGACTTGTAGTGGGAGCAATAACCCCAAAACCTGTGCACTGCACCGGGATGCTGCACAGCTCAACGAGCCTCTGCGGTGGTGTTGGAGGAAGAGCATTTTAATATGTCTGATGAAGGAAAATAAAACGTGGGCACTGTGTGGGAGTGTGTGTCTGTGTGGATGCTAGGGAGACTTTTACTACTGACTGAATCGTGTCCATAACAGTGGGCATAGAAACGTGTCAGGTACTGGAAGTTGGAACAGAATGATTGGTAACAAATCTTGGTCATCTCATTTAAATTCTAACTTTTGTTAACGTGCTGTATTTTATTGAAACAAACTGCTTATTCTGCTAAAAGCATCAAAGAACTCGTTGACAGGGCAGCTCCTGGTTTTGCCTCTAAATCCTCTAAATGTCATGCCAGCTCAGAGCTGATGTTCAGAGACACACAGTTTCTAAACATGGATGGTTCACAAAAAAGTTGTCTATTTTTTACATCCAATTTCTGTATTTTCTCTTCTGTCATACAGTTTCAAATGTTTGTTGACTCATCCATCACTCAGGGGCGTTTACAAAAAAACAATCATCCAATCAAGTGAGACTTTGGGCGACTAGCTAGCCACACTGTAACATACATGTAAAAGCATTTGTGGGGCATAGTAACTAACAGATAGGAAGAGATGTGTGTTTGGACATCAGTGGACAAAAACGTTTTCATCTCTAAAACAATTTGGGACAGCTCTGCTACTACATCTTTAAACATTATGTTGTCTTTTAATCTCATGTGTCAGGCCCGACTCATATATGTGCCAAACATTGGACTTAGTTATTCATTTGGGTCTGGATTTATCCTCTTCCATTTTAGTGGCCTTCCTTTTTTAATCTTTGATCGTCTTTGTCTTGTTTTTAACTGAATTTTCTTGCGCATCTTTAATAATGCTAGTGCTTCCTAATTGTTTGTGAAATCGGATGAATCCTCTGATTGGCATTCAAACACTAAAGCTTTAGGGAACTTCTTTAATGTTACATGCACAGCGTAAGATCATGTTTCTCCATTAAAAACGTATATCCAAATCCAAACCTTCTTCTATATCACCTTGGATCACTGAAAGAATCTGAGGAATGAAGAAGAAGGTGTAGGAAGGCTGAGAGACAGTGGAGGAAGCCAAAGCTATCAGTACACTACAAGCATGGCAGCTGTTCCCTAAAGAATAAAGGTGACAGGACAGCCTACCCTCAACTCATCTCTGTTCCCATTTAGCTTTGTGTCTATTATTTAATCTGTTCATGTTTATTTGTTTGTTTTTGTATCTTTATTTTGATTTGTTGACTATTATCTTGTATTTAATTGTTTTTGAAGGGCTTTGTAACAGTAGTGTAACAGATTGCTTGTATTATTATTAATATTAATAATTATTATTATTACTATTACTTATTATTACTGCCTGGGCTGCAGTGACACAGAGCCAGTTGGAAATGCAGCGTCCTCCTCTTGATCTAACAACAGGTGAGGGAGGTGTGTGTGTGTGTGTGTGAAGTCGACAGTCCTCTATAGCGTTTCCATATATATGGCTGGAATGTTGTGTATCTTCCTGTCCCTCTCTCTGCTGTGTGCTGATGCAGATGAGCTGTGACAGAGGAGGAGGGCTCAGTCTGAGAGGCAGTGGAGAGAGGACAGGGATGCTTCTATGTGGACCTGCTGCACTAGTTTATGTAGAAAACCAAGACAGTAGTGGGAGGATTTTAGGAGAAAAAACAATGTGTGTGTTAATGACGACATGTATGATGTTTGGTAGCATTTCGTCATAATAAGAAAAGCTTCTCTGTATTAGAAAGACATATTTAGCAGGTGTTATATCAAGACAACCAGTTAAACTGTTAAGTAATCTGAACAGTTAGTAACCATAGCAACGACGCTGCAGCTTCCTGCCACATTAACACAAACTAATCCAACCATGGACCACAACCTCAAGAGTGACGAGGTCCACTCAGCTGTTCCACAGCTCTCCGTTATATCACACTTTGTTGAAGACGGGATTATCATCAGCATTTGGACACTAAGTAGAGTTCTTGTCTTCTCTGAAGCTCTGCCAGAGAGAATGTTGTTTAGTTAGACAGAGTGACATTAAAGATGTTTCATAGTTCCTTATAGGACAGCTTGTCCTGTCATCGGCTTCATATGTGTGGTCTCTCCGATTCCACGTCCTCTCTGAACCTGATTCTGTCTATGGATCTGTTGGATGATGATGACAGCTTGTCCTTTTCAGGAACAGGCTTTCATCTTCTGACAATGTAGATCTTGTGGTTATAACATGCAGCAGCTCTGCCTTCCTCTAGTTCTCTTCTTTTGAGAGCTGAGAAGTTAGTGAGACTGATGCAGCAATGTGAAAAGTCTGAAATCAAACTTCCAGCGCTCTCCTCGCTGCTGATTCTCTTTGTTTTTCCAGAGCTCTGTGGGGAAGAGCATCAGCTAAATGTCTGTAATGTTAATATGTATACATACATACAGTAGATATAGTGTAGAGCATTGTCTTTGTCTCTGATGAAAATGTTTCCTTTGACACCATCACAGCTCCCCTCCCCCGTCTCCCCCTCAGCCCAACAGTAGGCTCTGTTCCTCTCTTCTCCTCTCATCCTCTGCCGCTGACTGGTTGCCATGCAGTGGGCTGTCTATCAGTGACCCGGTAACTGTTGCTAGGAGAGGAGTGTAATTCTATTGCTTGTGCTTAATTTCTTTCCTATTTATGCACTCTCCTCACTCCACATACCTCTTTCTCTAGCTTCTCCTTCACCCTCTCTGTGGCTTTCTTTAATCCATCCCTTTACTTTTATCCCCATCTTATCCTCCTCCTCCTCTTCCTTCTCCTCCTTCCATTCTCGTCTGTCAGTCCTCTCCTTCCTCATCTCCTTCAACGTCCTTTACCTCTGGTTTCAATCTGCAAGCTGTCTCTTTTCACTGCCACTGACTTAACCCCCACCTCTCAGTGAGATTCAGTTTGGGTCTGTCTGCTCACCTTAACGGGGCATCACCTCCGGATAAATAAAGCATTTGGGTTGGCCGCCATCTATTCAGGCAAAGTAATGTGTTCCTTTCTCATTGTAGTCTGCAAAGAGAAGGGCTGCCCCCTAAAAGTCGACGATTTGAGTCATCAGTGAAGAAGAGCCCGGGTCGACTCTTGTCCGTCAAAGCACTTTGTTTTTCAGCTGCGTCATTGTACACAGAGTAAAGCAAAGCGTGTTGCTGGTATGGGAGTTTAGTGTGGGGCAGCTGAACTAGCCTTAGTGGAGGGGAGTGATTATGTATATTTTAGAACCATAAAAGACTCTAGAGGGTGGAGTAGAGTACTGAACGCTGAATAAGACATTTTTAGGCTAGCAAAGTGTTACAAAACATTGATTCATGAACTGAAAACAGACTGTGAAAGGGTTAAAGTTCTAAGACGAAAACACAACATAATGATATGTATCACGATGTAGCATGTTTTCTGGTAATTCAAGATATCTCAATACATGATTTAATCACGGTATGAAAGATGATACATTATCATATTGAGTTATTGCCCGCCCTATGCCATGGTAACGGCCTGTCAATCACTGTGTAGCCCCGCCCTAAAGCATCCCCTGCTTTATGGTCTGTGTGACTCTAAATGGACCATCATTTACTAAATGAACATCATGCTGTATTGAAGAAGACTTGAAACTAGAGATTGAGACCATAAACTCATGTTTACAATGTTTACTGAGGTTTAAATCTATGCAACTAAAGCTAGTGAATAAATACGTTGGTGAGGAACAAGAGAGGAACTGCAGCTCTCTAATTCAGACACAGCACAGTTAGATTTCTCACTGGTCTTTTCTGCCTATTCCCACTTAGAAACATGCTGATTGCTCCTGAAACATCAAATAAATCCTGAGTTATCAACCAAAATCAGGTTGTTAACAAATTTGCGGTGAGAAATGTTTAGTTTCAAAATTATACTCTATTCTTTATTCTTTCTTCTTTGTCTACAATGTACAGTTTAAATAGTCTGGAACACATTTTGGGAGTTTGGAAAGGAAGCAAATGAAGTTAGAGTGTAAATGTCAGTTGTGACCTGCATATTCTCAATGGATATCATCTTTACCAAGATTATATAAGATCAAAAATATATCATTTTAGGACCTAATAACACACTAAATAACTTGCTAAGATGGAGATAGGGGTACTGAAGCTGCTGCAGAGCAATTTGTGAAAGCTGTGGCCGTCATGACATGATTGAAGGACAATGCACTCAGAAGCTTTGGAGAGGTCAGGTGGGGGGGGGGGCGGTTACTGAAGGCAGGAGCAAAAGACAAATTGAAAAACCACTGAGTGAAAGACAACAAAGAGAAAGAGGGAAGGGGAAGAAGATGTGTTTGGCGAGGATGAAGGGGGTTAGGGCGGGGTCTGTGCATAATTACATTTTCTGTTCTGAGCAGTATTGGGAATCAATAATGTAATTCATAGAAAAGCCATGGAGCTGCCCCTCATTGGCATTCACAGACATGAGCCACGCTTACATCCCAAAGAATTAAAACAAGGAGAGAGAGGGAGAGGGAGAGGGAGAGAGAGAGAGAGAGAGGGGGGGGAGAGAGAGAGAGAGAGAGACATGCATCTCCTCCACAATGGCTTAAAAAATGCTGGAGACTTCCATCACAAGATGATTGATGTCAGGACATGTCCATACATATGGAGACAGCTCGGTTTGTCCCTAATGACACTTACACACACACACACACACACACACACACACACACACACACACACACGTATTTCATAGTCATATTCATAAATACACGTCATGTATTTATAGTGGGCTAAGGTGCGATTCCTCCCTATGTGACTGACAAAGTGGAACTAAAACACACTTATAAACACGCGCTGGCCCTTTAAGAGGATGCAATTCTAATCCTGAACATTCAAATAGTGACTTTGATCTTTTTTAACCTGGACCCTGTTTTTTATGTCTAAATGACTAATGGGGACAAGAGATTTTGGAATTGGTCCAGTATTGAGGGAGAACGCTGCAGACAGGCTGTCATGTAATCGCTGGGAAAGTCCTCACCGTCAATGTACGTCCACTAAAAGAGCTTCTTTTGACAGGCTCAGAGTGACTGACAACATTATGGGAAGGACAGAGAAGTAAAACATTTTTCTTAAGCTTTCGCTCGATCTGGTTTGTTTGTTATCACGTCATGTGACTTGCTGCCGGAAGACAACGGTGGAAACGTGAGTGGAGTTGGAGTGTCTGTTGTCAGAGTTCGACGTGTTGGAGTACAGAAGGCATATCTCAGTGTTACCTTGACGATTTTGAATGTCATGGCTGAATATTTAGTTGATTTCTACAACATGGACGCAACATGAGATTTCAGAACCTGTCCGAGTGAGACTTGGAGAGAAAAGGCAAAGGTTGTTACTCCTCCGTAGGGTTCTTTCCATAATGGGACCGTTACTCAAGGACTGTGGTTAAGTACAATTTTGCATAATGAGTACTTTTACAGTTTTCACTTAAAGTCTATTTCAATGGTAAGACATTTCTACTTTTTCACTGCAGGCCTGCAACAGAATATGTCTACACTGAGCTCCTCCTACTTAAGTAAAATCTCTTAAGTGCATCTAGTCATTACATTATTCGGGGTAGAATAAAATACAACCAACATAACATTTATGAGCAACCTCCACAGGAAAGATGCTGGTGGTATAATTGACAGATTAGATGGTATGATACCTTAGTCCAAACCATGGTCATGTCAGACCCAATTTCCTGGAATATTTTCCATCAACAGTTAATATAATATAGCATTTTTTTCAGGTACTTCATTAAATAAATGCTCTGATGAATAACCACATGGTAAAGCCCTTTTTTGTATAGCCCTGCTGATTACTCTTGCCAAATAATTCCTAAAACTTTCACATTCAAAAATTAAAGATTACAGATTAAATAAAAGAAGAAGGAAAATTGATCTTTGGACTTGTACTGTGTTCTGACTGAGGCTTGTAAGAAATGCTATAAATGCAAAGTTCAAGGTGGCGTTCATCAGGACTTAAGGAAGCTCCAGTCATCTCCCTTTGGCCTGATTGTTGTCCCGGAGCCCGAGATGCTGTCCTCCACTCTAAAGAAGCCAAGCGCTCCGTCTCTGCCTTTTCTGTAACAGGATCAAGAAGGTCTCTCTGCCTGAGAGGAGCGATTTCAAGTTTCACACATGAAACCGGCAGAGGGCTTCTTGATTGTTCCATGTGAACATTCTACTCCCAAATGAAATGCATGAGAAATAATATTCTAAGAAATCCTGCTGTGCTGTAATATGAGTGTGAGAAGGGATTTTAGGTTTTGAAATGGTTTGAACGTTAAGACATTCACTAGTATCTGATATGTTTGAGTGTAACTATGGGATGATGTGAACATTTCACATAATGTCATGATTATCTTGCCCAAAACGATATTATCCCCATAATCATCACAAACTCTTAAAATGGCACTTTAATAAATCCTCTTGGACCCGAGCGAGCCCCATTTGGGGTTCAGAGCGAGACAGTTTAGTGTAGAGCATGTCATAAAATGGACTTTTCAGAATAAAATATAATTAAAGCTTCATACATGCTATATACCAAATTAACGAAGAGATTCTGTTCTACACTATCCTGCAAGCCAGTGTACACACTCCAAACACAATTCTAACCAAACTCAAATAAGCAACTAAAAGAATGTTCACAATATCACTCTTTTTTTGCCATTGCTGAGCCGACCACACACTCCGGTAGACACTAATAAGAAGATGCTAAATGCTAACACGGAAAACCGAAATAGCAGAAAACACGCCAATAACACACTGAATCCAAAGATATCTTCAGTATTTCTCTAAGTCAAACCACCACAGAGCTGTGAGCAAACAAGCACCAGAACAACAAACCGCTTCACCGCTAATATTTCATAAACTCCTTACCTTTGTGCTGTTTTGATGTAAACAAAGGCATAAAAAAGAAAAAGCCCAAAACTGCTGTATTAGGATGTATTGAACACCATTAGTAATATACAAGTGAAATATGTAGTTTGGTACATGAGAAAATTCAAATGGCACACATGGTGCCCAAATGTGTCCAAATGCACATTTTGGAAACCTCGCCTAAACTCTCTGTACTAAAACCTATCTAAAGTTGTTTTGCTTCACTTTAGCAAAGTCAGACTTTGCAGAGAGACTGCTAACATGTTGTGCTATGATTTGGGAGAGTTTTTAGGCTAGCCAGGGCCTCATTTCAAGAAAATAATAACAATAAAAGTGCTTTTTTTTCAGGCGAACCTGAAACTTTTCAATTTGAGCTGTGTGCCATCTTCATTTACTCTTAACCAGTAACATATATACTGATATTTACACATCTGAGCAAATCTCACAAGTGTTACCTTTTATTCTCACATCAAAATGAATTACAGAATTACAGTCTCTTGAGTATGGGCATGCAATTTTCGAGAAAAGGCCTAAAAAAAGGCTTAGGGTTCAAAAGGTTTTAACATACTGGAATCACTCTACATTACATTTAGTTAAGAAACTAATATGTGTATTGCTTCACCAATAAGACACACACATTACCTCAATGAAAAACAAACAAACATCTTAAATATGGTAATCATAAATCACAAGGTACGGCTAGATTTTTTTCCACTGTTTTTCACTTCTCTACCGTGATAGCAGCTCTTTCAAGTCGCGCGTATATTAACTGTTCACCAGGATCAACTTATTGTGAGTGGTTCTTTTTTTGTTTTACCGCAATTGCCGATTCAGTTATTGTCCCAACCCTAAGTGCAACCTTATATACCTAATCAAGCTTTTATTTTGAAAAAAACCCAAAATATAATAAAAAATTATTCAGAAAAACATTCTGTTACAGCTTTTATAGAACTTGTTACTGTAAACGTTGTCCCACATTTCTACTAATCATGTCCGCAGGACTGTACCTACTATAGAAAGTGACCAAGTGAATATTACAATAGTAAACCTCAGCATTATGTCAATATTGATTGATTTAATGTGATTGTGATATTTACAATTAAAAGGCAAAAATGTACAAACTAATGTTGTCTGTGGACGTCCTCTTAGCCAGATTCACTTTGTTGGGCCCCAGGTCACAATTGTTCTGTTGGGGCCCTTATTGACCACCCGTTTCCACTCTCTGTGACTTGTGTATGTACAATACTGTTCCCAGCTCAAACAACAGACTCACTCTAGACCCCGAGATGAACAAGCACTCCTGTGCTGGAATAAAACTAACTGGCCCCAGACTTTCTTAATAATTAAGGTCTTAAAACAGGGCCCTCTACATTAGATTATATACTACTTATTTGGTGTAGAATATCTTAAAAAATTGCAATAAATATATTTACAAATACTGATAGACATGTGGTGAACTTACGACTTTCTGCAGTCCCTTGAGGTCTGGGGTCTTGGGGCCCTGTTGGTAATCAGACCTTAGGAACAGTTTCAGCATCATTCTTTAGACCAAAGGCCCTTGACAAAACTAATTGAATCATCCCACTCACTAAGCAAATGCTCACATGGATACATATGACATTATGAAAACATCATATCATGGATCATCTTTTGACTGCAGAGGAGGCACCTAAATGTAGCTACTCAGAGAACTGTCTGTACGTGCCATCTTACAATATTAGACATACTGTACGAAAGCTAACATGTCTATATTCATTTGTGTCTGATGGTTTTTGCCTAAATTATCTAATATGTAATAAAAAATAATATGTATTTTACTGATGCCACTAAATCCTTTTGGGTAGAGGACTGAGGTTATGTGCATCAGACTGGTCTGTTTTCTAGACAGTTAGCTTCCTCCGCATAGTTATTCTTTTTGCTGACCTTTGTTCCTACTGTGAATGTTATTATGAGGCAACTTGCGTGGTAAGGCAGCTAAGGACACAGTTGGCTGTCATCCTGCCCAGTAGGTGTCAAGGCATGGCTGCAGAGTGCTGCTGTTTGTGCTAACCCTGCCTGTCTGTGTCTCCTCCCCCCACAGCGCTGACAGGAAGCCAAGCCGAGTCCCAAGCCCCTATCCAAGGCCTTCGCAGAGCCACGGCTGACGGGACACGACTCCGGAGAGCCGCCACTGAGGAGACCTACTGGGCCTACTCAGGTGTGTGTGTGTGTGTGTGTGTGTGTTTGTGTACGTCTTTCCTGTGAGGAAATTGTGGTGGTGTTCACTATGGAACATTCGGAAAGCCTTAAACTTTTACTGGTAAAAAGGTAGAAAATGACAAGGAAAGTTAGTAACTATTAGAAATTATTTTGATATTTTGATATTTGTCTTTTACCAAGAAAGCTGAAATACTGAGACAGCTAGCAGGACAGTGTTTCGGATCAGATTGGAAGCTGTGGGAAGGTTTGGAACTACTGAATGCACATCTGATTACGTATGGTGCACACAGCAGAGAAACACCTATCTAAGAAATATCTTGAGGAAACTGAGGATTCCTGTGCAATTTTCCTTTTGTCCATAAAAAATGGGGTGTCTCAGGAGAGTAGGTTAAAAACTTCGGTGCAGGAAACCACATACCAACGAAGAAAAGAGTTTACTGATGTCGTGTGTGCAAAATGAAAAAAAGCAGCTCAAACAGAATGCATTTCAGTCAAATGATTATCATCAATTGCATTTACACAAAGACAATGATGATCAAAGAAACGGGGTCCCCAGGGGCCCACAAACCATCATCCAGTGGGTAGAGGGACCACAACAATGGCATATTGGCACAGTCATGTGGTTTATACGGTATTCATGAATACAGGCAAACATTAGGTTCCATCATTGAGACCAGAGGAATAGAACATTTTAAGTTACAAAACAACAACAAAATCTACATTTGGTCTAGAATAGGCGTCTCTCCACATCTCCCACTCTTCTAGATGATGAATCTGTTTGCTTGCAACAAGAGACGTAGAGATGGCTTCTTGAAATTGCATGGCCTGCAGGACATTCTCTGGTTGTTTTTGTCCACATACTGCAGTGGTCCGGGTTAGGAAATTAAAAAGAATAATAATTGATTTTCTAGCCCAGTGATTCTCAACTGGTGGCCCGCGACCCAAAAGTGGGTCGCGGGCCTTTGCCTGAAGAAAAAAAAAGGGATTTTTTTATGCAGCGGAGTTATTCACACTTCTTAACAGTATTTGCCGTTAATGCCTTGTAATGTTGATATAAACCCGCCATTTCAGAGCATAGAAGAACACACAGTTTGTTTTCATGCTAATTGAGCGAAACGCAAGTATGACACCGACTACATGAGATATGGATCTTCTTACATTAAGGACAAAAGAGGCAAAAACCGCCGTGAGTTTAGTGCAGCGAGGTTCTGGCACAAGAAAGCATGAAGCCGTTTTATATGGGGTCAGATCAGTCTCAATAATTGCAAATGCACACAGAAAGACTCACAAATGCAAACAGAAAGATTTACAAATGCACGCAGAACAATTCACAAATACATTCCAATGCACAAATAAATAAATTACGATTTATATAAATGTAAAAAAAGTATGTATTTGTTTGTGGATTTGTATGTATTTATTTGTGGATTTGTATGTATTTGTTTGTGGATTTGTATGTATTTGTTTGTGGATTTGTATGTATTTGTTTGTGGATTTGTATGTATTTGTTTGTGGATTTGTATGTATTTATTTGTGGATCGCACTGCATTTATTTGTAAATCGCTTCACATTTATTTGTGGATTTATGAGACTCTCCTGACGCCGCTGGATTCACAAATGTTTCTTTTTCAACATAGACCTGTCTGTAGCCAATCAGATGTCAGCCTCATTTTCAACCAATCACATGAGCGCAGCTCCCCCCTCCCCTCCCCACGAGACTGGCAGCTTTGTTGAATCAGGAAATAAATATTGTAGCCGTCTGTGTTCACCCAGAGCTCTACGATACCTCATATCAGTAGAGACCGGACCAAACTATGTGTGTGCAAACCATATGGTACAAACAATGAGGCCATGAGGCTGCCAGCGTAATGCTGCGTTCACACCAAACACGATTCGCGCCGCGTTAATCGCGTTATTCGTGCCGCAGGTCTCGCCGGGGGACTATTTGTGTTCATTCGCGTGAATCGGTGAATCGCCCTGATAGCCGTTCAACTGTCCGCCGACGGCGGACAGCCGTTCAACTGTCCACCGTCAACTGTGGAAAAAATAACCTCTATTTCTGCCTAGTACGTGTTGTGGAAGTCCCAGATATCACGGGGAACCAAACGCCGTCATGTCTGGTTCATAACATAGTCCGGAGTCTCTACTGATATGAGGTATGTAGAGCTCTGGGTGAACACAGACGGCTACAATATTTATTTCCTGATTCAACAAAGCTGCCAGTCTCGTGGGGAGGGGAGGGGGGAGCTGTGCTCATGTGATTGGTTGAAAATGAGGCTGACATCTGATTAGCTACAGATAGGTCTATGTTGAAAAAAACCCATTTGTGAATCCAGCGGCGTCAGGAGAGTCTCATAAATCCACAAATAAATGTGAAGCGATTTACAAATAAATGCAGTGCGATCCACAAATAAATACATACAAATCCACAAACAAATACATACAAATGCAGAAATATATTTGTGATTTTTTTTTTACATATATATAAATCGTAATTTATTTATTTGTGCATTGGAATGTATTTGTGAATTGTTCTGCGTGCATTTGTAAATCGAATATATTTGTGAATCTTTCTGTTTGCATTTGCAATTATTGAGACTGATCTGACCCCATACGTTTTACTGGTTTACGTGAAACGTGTGGGACGGGGACTGACAGGAACAACTTCTCTGCACAAGAGAGCTCCTACACTACGACTGCAGAGGACATGTTCAGCTCAGGTTCAGACTGCTCCATCTTTTTATTAAATACATTTGAGAAGTTGAAAATTTCGGTCGCGGCTTGTCATTAAGCTGTGATGCCAGACCAGTTGAGAACCACTGGTCTAGCCAGACCAAGATGTCCCTAAGACATGATAACCCTGTCCAGGGTTAGATTCTGAAAACAATGCTCTTTATTTGCCCCAGCTGCAGAGGAATCCGGTGAGAATGTTCAGACTCACCTCTCTGCTGCTCTGAGTTTCTCTCAAGCACTTTATAATAACCATCAATAACAAATGGTAACTTGATACTTCATTAAACTTTAGTTAATAGTTGTGTTACTGTTAACAATGTTTCATGTTAACTTATTATTTGTAATGCTATGACGTATGTTCATTTATTAGTTTGTGTAATATGAATTACTTAATGTTGTATCACAGCTTATGAGACGATAATTACATTTTGATTATTTATTTATTAATTGTTGCACACATTATATACTATACTTCATATTTTCTAATGGTGACGTAATGATTTGCAAGCCTCAAGTATTAGTTAATACTTAATCGTTGGTTACTGGTCCATCATGTTTAACAAACTATCGAGCTAGATAATGTTCCTTGATGCTTTATAAAGTATTTATTAACCATTTTACAATGTTTTATATTCAGCTGTTGCAACTTTATTCATTGCATCCAAATAATGTTTATAGATGGTTGACAAAGTATTATTAAGCATTAACAAATATTTAAAGTATTTAAAATGTTATAATGTGTGCAACAACAATACACTGTTAAATATACATAACACAATTAAAGAATCACTAATAATTACGAAGCAATATTATTTATTATGTCATTGTTTAGTATTGATTGACGGGGGTTTAATGAACTAACATTTTACAGTTGAATTAATGATGTTATTATGACCATTATACCAGTCTGACTCTTCTTCTTCCACTAATTAAGGGTAGTGCTTCTACTTGGCAGATTGTTTTGGACCTGCTACTGCCAATGAAACTCAACATCCTTGCATCACATTTAATCACCTTTCCTTGGAGGCTTTTAATGTGAAACAGCTGCAGGAAGTGAAGTTGTATTGATAGTAGCTTACTGTGACAGCGACTGAAAGAACAGAGAAGTGGAAATAATTGGAGCGAATGAATGACCAGCCTTTATTTTACTGTACCAGCCCTCGGCTGCTATTACAGACTCTGGCTGTGCTGTTAGAATACACAGCAGCTTTACAGCCTCTTGGTTCAGGCTTTAGGGTTAGGTGCTAGAGATTTCAGTAAGTGGAGGGCTTCACAGGTACAGTAAGCCAGGGTTAAGACTAAGTTGTGTGATTTAGAGCATGCTGTACTGTATGTCTGTGTGTGTTTTAGAGTATGTGCCACTGTCAATGCGATATGTTTGCCTTCCTCCTTCTCTCTCTGTCTCTGTTCTTCCTCTCTCAGCCGCTATCCTCGGCACTCCTCTGGCCTGGAGGCATCTCCGGGCTTTTTTTTTATTTTACCAGCGCTTCAGAAAAGAAATAAGCCACTTCCGCTGTCCCTTTAGAGCCTTTAGTTTTTCAGAGGGGCAGCATTAATCTTTTACCGTGCAAGCGACGCAAGCCCCGGGCCACAAATGATCTTTTAGTTTATTTATTTCAATACTTCTGCTCGCTCTTCTTACCCTAATTGGTGGCCCGTCGTGCCTGCGAGAGCGGGAGCTTGTGGGTAGAAACAGAGCCGGTGACAGGTTCCCTTAGTGTTCCTGTTGCTGATGCTCAGATCCAACGATGCTCTCCTGCTGTCCCCTCGCACATGTCTGATCGCAGCTCTTACATAAGATGCTGATGTAATGGTGGGTAGGATCCAGGCAAGAGAGGAAAACAATAGAGAGACAGCAGGCTGACATTCTATTTTCGTGTCATTGTGAGAGCCGCAGAGATCAGAAGTAAAGGAGAAATCCTGTTTTATCATTGGCCAGTATTTCATAAGGTTAGCACAAGACCGCACTCATCACTGTCATTGTGGAGACGGAAAAAAAGATGTGAAAAGCTTTACAGCACAAATCTCGGTTCAACCTAAAGTTAACAATCAGAAGCAGGTATCAGCAGGTGAGCAAAGTCCTTTACATCGCTACACTCTACCCTCTTCCTATTATGGATGAGTTTGTGTGATGTCATCTTCTCTGACACACACACACACTCACACACACACACACACACACACACACACACACACACACACACACACACACACATTGGAGAAGTCGTCAGAAGGGAGTGAACAAGTGGGAGACAGAGTTTCCAAACTTCCGCCTTTCCTAATTAGCTTGTTCTAATCGCATCCTCCAGAGGTCTGACAACCTCCAATCAGGACCTCAGTGGGCCCTGGCTGCTCTGCCCTCTGCCTGATCAGAATGGCAGATTACAACCTGGCACGATGCTGACAAATCAAGAGTTATCTGGGGACGGCCCGTACCTCCAGGATGAGAAGCAGAGACAAAGAGACAGAAAAAGACAAGGATTCACACAGTCAACCTTCGCCTGTGGCAAGAGGCAACCTGACTTGCCTGTTTTTCGGGAATTTGTTTAAATTTGAGTTTAATCTGAATATAGTTTGTAAAAAACAGTCGATGCCATAGAAAGATATCGTGTTAAAAAGGAGAAGTGTGCTTTCATTGTGTTGTGTTGGCGAATACACTGTTTTCATTCAAAGTGATCTGTATCGGATGCTACAGCTAAATCAGGGCGTGTACCATTAGAGGAAGAGACAGAGAGGCAATGAGGGGTTAATCCCAGGCACTGCCTTTACATGAACCTCTCCTTTGATTATCCAGGAGGCTCTTTGTTGAAGAACATGTGTTACATCTTTGAAGGAATAATTCAACAGTTTGGGATGTGCATCCATTGCTTTCTTTTAGAGATTGAGATGAGTACATGATCAATCGGAGCTGATATCAGGACATGGTTAGCCTAGCATAGCATAAAGACTGGAGGCATTTTCTAAAAGGTTGGATTTTTTCGGAATTGTGTATTGTCGGAAAAACATATCCCGTAACCATAACTGACAACGCTGTGTGGTGTTCTTACACATAAATGACTGTAGAGCAAATCATAAAAAGTAACTGGTTTATATTTAAAAGATGTATCTTCTATAGCTTACCCTGACAGTCATGCTCATTACAAAAATTGCGAATTCATATTCTATAATATACAGCTTTCCTACAAAGACATTATAATATTAGAGAACATTTGTTGGTTTATTGTAAAAAATAAATATAATATAAATAAAGTTATTATTATTATTATTATTATAAAAACCCATTCACTAATTATTGGTGTGAAATGATGGTGCCATCAAGTGACATTGTAATCAGATGAATCAACATTATTACTTTAATTAACTCGAAGTAATTATGAGAATGAGACTCAAAGTTTGACTGCACACAATAACCTCACAGTAGCTCTGTTGGCCAAGCCTTTCCTTGAGATATTCAATATAAACCATATAATATATGAAACAACCCTTACCGTGATATATGTTACCCATTTTACATAATTACGACTGATTTGCCGTATAGTTGTAAGATCAGCCGTGTGACACTCAGAGGTCAAATTGATTGGCTCTTCATTCTCGACTGCTGGACAATTGAAAATCCAGAGTGCCTGCACTGAAATCCTTTTTTTCATTTTCCATTCGATATGATACACATGTTGTATCATATCGAATGGAACATATTAAAAAATGCCCCTCTTCTCATTCCATTGATATACACACACTCACACACACACACACACAGTTAACTGGAAATTAATTTTCAGACCTGCACAATGTCAAGGCTCGCTATTGACGACACAGGCAAATCTAATTTGCGTGCTCCTTGCCATTCATGACCAGCCACCATCAGAGAGTGCTCAGGCCCTCCTGCTGCAGCCTTGAAGTGGGTAAATTAAGATGGGAATTGATGATATGTTGCACAGTCATTTTACTCATGAGGGGAAACTCTTCTGTTGTATTAGCCTGACAGTAAGTGCTGTTTTCTATCTTCCTAGTGAAAATTTAAATGTCCACATAATAGAGACACCGAGGAAAAGAAACAAGAAAGTATAGTTTATTCAATACCAACATGTTGTGAAGCACATGTCAATCTCTTTGTGATTAGACTAATAATACAAATGTATTTACATATGTTGGAATATCATAAGTATTTTAATTATTTGTGCAAATATAACTTCATTAAAAATATGACTAGAGAAGAGATATGTCAGTACTTCTAATATTTTTCTTGTCAAAAAAGACCATTAAAGGCCCAAAACCAACAATGAATGTATCGACTAACAAGCTTCATATTGTCTTCCACTGTGCCATTGAGCTCAATGAAAAACACATCAATAAGCCACACTGGGTGACATGTTGAGGGCGGCAGTGTCCCAAGAGACAGAGCGGGTCGTCTTTTAATCACAAGGTTCGATCCCCGTCTCCACATGTGGAAGTGTCCTTGAGCCAGACTAAGCAGCTCACGATGGACAGGCCAGAGCCTGTGTGTGTGTATGACTGTGTGTGTGATTGGCTGAATGAGAGGCAAGTTGTACAGCACGTTGTCCAGTAAGGTAGAAAGGCCCTGTATGAATGCAGTCCATTGAACAGGTTCTTCATTACCATGAAAACACACTCATAGGGGTGAAATTATAGACAGTGCAGGCAGTGCGCGTTCACTGGAGCCAGTGGAGGGGGCCTTAAAGAGAAAGGGCCCTCTCACAATATGTTAGGAGGAAAATGGGCCCCTTGGGAGTAATTCAGATTGCCACCTCA
Organism: Pholis gunnellus; assembly: GCF_910591455.1. Lineage (NCBI taxonomy): Eukaryota > Metazoa > Chordata > Actinopteri > Perciformes > Pholidae > Pholis > Pholis gunnellus. The sequence goes on along the minus strand of NC_136529.1, from coordinate 743,090 downwards.
AACATAAACCTCTGTTTAAAGAAGAACCCGTCATGGTAAATTGAACTGTTGCTATATATTTAATATATATTGGCCATCTTCATGGTAGCTGTGTTACCTGCTGTGTTCAGTACAGACATAGGTTGAGGTTCTGTTTAGCCTAGTTTAGCATGACTGACTGACAAATTGATAGAAATGAAAATAATGCACCTTCCAACAACTGTAAATCAGTTGGAGCCCAAATTTGACAGGTATGGACACAAAACCTAGTCGTGTTCTTACTACATCAGTGTCTATGCAGAAGTGTTCAGTATGTGTGGCGTGGCCAAACATTTTGGATGGCCGACACATGCAGATGATGGAATTTAACTCATGCAGACCTGGGCGGCTATGTAGATGCAAAAACGTGTTATTTTAGTTTTAACTGGCAAGCTGGTCACCAATCCATCAAAGAGCTAGCAGGGTCTTTCAGAGTTAGGAGTTCAAACGTGGAAACTCTACTATAAGGACAGGACTACAATAAATTGTTATTTCGACTTGTGTCAAAGAAACAAGCTTCAACTTGTTAATAGCACATGTCACAGTGGATGTTGAGATATTATCTGACTGTTGGTGGTAAACAAAATCATACCAAGATCTTGGACTCTGCCTTTAACGTTCCTCCTATATAGACACCACACAAATGCTGTTGCCACTTTCTCTTTGACACTCACTGATAAAAAGTGGAAGGACTGCTGCATATGCCTGTGACAAGTGAGAATGAGATGGTGCAACAAATGCTTTGCTTTGCTGCCAGTATGCCACATTTTTTAAGGGAATGTGAATTAAGACAGCAAAACCATTTCTAAGGAAAGGGTCACGATTCACCCTTCCACTGATGCCGTAAATCGCTGTGTTATCTCTTGTACTTGGCAGCTATTTAAGAAACAACATATTCTGAGTTGTCACAAGTTTTGTCTTGACCTTTTCACTTTTGAATACTACTGTTTGTAACTTCAGTGAAAGAGAAATTATTTTCAAAGAGAAGGTTCTTACTGTCAACATATTCATGTTCTACAGCTATGCCTGCTAAAATAATGAACTAAGAGAGAAAGTCCACCGAGGGCGAGAGAGAGAGGAGGATGATGGGAGAAACAAACACACCACTTTTTCTCAGGGGATCGGCGTTCGTGTCCTGTGTCAAACCAAAAGTTGAGTGATTTTTACTGACAATGTCGAGCTATTTCACAGTCACAATGTTACATCCGAAGGTTACGTTTCGTTACTTGTTGAAGCCAAACCACAAGGTTTTTTCTAACCCTAATAAAGGGGTTTCACAACATTAACCACATGTTCCAACGTTATCGTGACTGTTTCACAATAAACCTTCAGTGTTAACATTCTTCACAGAAAAGCTTCTCAAGAAAATACAATCTCAAAACCTCCTTCACCAGGATTGGTGGGAAAGTCTGAGGGCATCTGGTGGCAGGTCTGAAAGGTTCCTCAGAAATGATTGGACCTGGCAGAAGTGAGAAGTGACTGGAAGATGGACAAAGGGAGAAATTTAACAGAACAAAAACAGCTGAGGTGCCGTTGTGACATTTTTGTACATTTAACTAATGTGCCATTTAGACCAACAAGCCAAATCTATATCCATCTGGTCTTTCTAAAATTGGAGTTGTGAGCTGGACACTACCTGGCTTTGATGAGAGTGTCTCTTTTAGTGAAGGATATTAACATAATGAAAACTCACATTTAAAAGTAATTTAACAGATGCTCCAACGGAAGATAGTGAGATAGATAGAAACACAAAGCGTCCGGCGATCAAGCTTTCGTAGAAAAGGCGACTGAAATGTCACTTTATTTGATAATTACAAAATGATGTGAAATTCTATGATTTAGAACAGAGGCTCTCAACTGGTCTGGCTGCGGGACCCACCATCACCCCTTAATGACAAGCCGTGACCCAAATTATATATATGTATATATATATATATCAGTGGCGGGCCGTCAGGGCCTGCAAAGCCTTCTCTGCTGGCCTAAACAGAATCACAAAGTTATAGCTATTTTATAATTTAATAATTTTTCTTAAATACACTACATGTATCATAATTTATACAAATATTTTTCCCATTATCTTATTTTCTCATTGCACAGTTACTGTCTTCCTCAGTAGCTCTGCTTCCAGTGCAGCTTGTTTTAAGTAGAGCTTTTATCCAATCAGATTTCACCTCTGTGTCTCTAGGTAGAAGAGAGGCCCGAGGCCTGCAGACTCACCAGTGCCTCCATGTGCAGTTTAAGTGAATGGGGACGATATTGTTGATTGTCATAGTGTTCAACCAATCAGATCTTTAGTTTAACATTCTTTGACGCGCCAGAGCGGCCTGCTGGCCTACAACTACGTCAGCATTAGCAGCAGCGCTGAAGTGAGATTCTGTGCTGTGATTGGTCAGTGGGCGAGCATGTGACTGTCGTGAAACGAAACTTAACAGCAGAGGCTTAGTCGGAGTAGTGAGAGTTTCATTGAAAGATATGAATGAAATTATGATATTTTTTGCATTTTGCTTGGTGTAGATTTAAACATTTTTTTTACCTAGCTTTGTTTTTTAACACTCAATGGCTGAAGGAAGATAAACGGATTTGTGAGTTGGGATTTAACCGTGGGATTAATCTTTGTCAACAAAGAAAGGAGGATGTGATCAGCATTTGGTAAGTCAACTAGTTCGTTTTTTTACATCTAATATCTGAATGGCCCTTGAGTGTGTAGCAGAATGCGTGTTACTGCTGTTGTTTTTCCGTTAAGCTAGTTAGCCTAGCCTCCCAGAACACTCCCGGAGCATCAGCTGTTTTTTGTTGTGGTTCTTTTTGTTCCGGTTCAGAGGTCACACAGACCGTTGTCTCCTAGTGAGTGCAGGAAACATTATATTTCCTACAATTTAAGCTTCTGTATTTTCCAAATGCACTAGTATTATTCAAACGTATTGTTCGGTTTGTAAGCCTCGTACCAAACGGTTTAATACGAATACGTAACGTTATATAGTTACAGCCCAAGAAACGAATAATAACCCTAGCTGTGGCGCCATCATGTGGTTATAAGGTGGTATTTCAGCAGTGAAGGCCCAGGTATAAAATGCACGGCCCGCCACTGATATATATATATGTATAATTTGTGTATATCTATATTCAAGAAGTGTAGTAGTAGTAACATCTCTGTGTAGTAAACAACTGTCAAATCAAATAAAGAAAGTGCACATCAATTATATTTTAACAATTATTGTTCTCAGTTTTCAAATTTAACTGTATGGATTATAAATATTACATAGAAATACATAAATAAATGTACTTCTGATTTCAAGTAAAATAACGGCTGGATTAAAGAATACATTACGTAGCAGAATTCATTTTAGAAAAATTATTCTCACTGAATTGACCTGCAGCTTTAAATTCAGTTCATTCAGGGTGAAGTGAAAAAGCCACTAGATTATATTTTTCTCATCTTCTGAAAAGAGAAATTCACCTATATGAGTCTGTCCAGCCAGAGTCTCAATGGACATTTCTCTCTTTTGGAGATCGTCCTATGATTTGACTTTAACATCTCTCACTACTACAGTCCTGCTCTGCTCTCTGTCTCCTCGTCTCTCCCCTGTGTGTCGGTGTGTGAACATCTCACTCAAGTCAGGAAACTTCAGAATACTCATATTTGATTGGCTGAGCTGCATCACGTGATGTGATTTACAATGCATTGGTCAGTGTTTTTCCTGCACCGCTGAACAAGTTCCGTAAATGCTGGAATAATTTCGTTGCATAAAAAATGCCCTTCAAAATAAAATCACAACAATTTTTTTTTGTCGGGCACCCACTGAAAACAGGTCCGCGACCCACTTTTGGGTCGTTTTATTAACTTGTGACAGCTTACAAATGGGTTCAGAGTGGCTTTACCAGGTGCAAATGTGTCCTCATGTATGAAAAGGGGTGTAGGCTAAGTAAGGAAAACTTCTCAAATGCAGTCATTTAACAGCTAATTACTTTTGCTTAATACATGACTTAAAGTCTTAAAAAGCATTGGGTGTCAAGCCTATAGCACCAGTTTAGAATACAAGTCGCAATGAACACCATTTTAGTTGTTCATACCTGCAAATTTGTCGCTTTTTTTTTTTTTTTGGGGGCGGGGGGGTTCTCCGATTGGAGTGAGACAAGGAGAAAAGGTGATGTCGTGATCGTCGCAACAGAACATCTTTGATGTGACGTGTCGAGTCTTGGCCAATCAGCGTTAAGATGTCTACAGCGTCTTCATTTCCCTCCATTAAAGTTTAAGTTCCGTTATATTCTGTTACAGTTCAGACTTGCTGGGTTAAGTTAACGTTCACTGCATGCGGAACTCTGTGGACTGTTAACGTTCGTCATTATCGCGATTTAGGAGGAAAAAACGTAACGTGATGAAACATGCAGCCCCCCCGTGTTCTGGTTCAGTTCCCGCAGTCACTCGTTAACGTTAAACCCGAACACCGGCGGATCTGGTTGCAGGTTGTTTGTTTTACAAGTAGAATGAGGTGATTTCGTGGTCATAATAACTTTTATGACCATGAAACATGAGGCCCAGATCCTGATGAGATGATGAGGTCAAACAGTGTCAGGAATAGGAGGCTGTTTGTGTAGCGCAGCTTGATGCAGGGCTGAGATGTGAGTGGAGTTAATATGAAGGTATACAGTAACAGTAGAAGTTAATATGAAGCCGTACAGTAACAGTAGAAGTTAATATGAAGACGTACAGTAACAGTAGAAGTTAATATGAAGACGTACAGTAACAGTAGAAGTTAATATGAAGACGTACAGTAACAGTAGAAGTTAATATGAAGACGTACAGTAACAGTAGAAGTTAATATGAAGACGTACAGTAACAGTAGAAGTTAATATGAAGACGTACAGTAACAGTAGAAGTTAATATGAAGACGTACAGTAACAGTAGAAGTTAATATGAAGACGTACAGTAACAGTAGACGTTAATATGAAGACGTACAGTAACAGTAGAAGTTAATATGAAGACGTACAGTAACAGTAGAAGTTAATATGAAGACGTACAGTAACAGTAGAAGTTAATATGAAGACGTACAGTAACAGTAGAAGTTAATATGAAGACGTACAGTAACAGTAGAAGTTAATATGAAGACGTACAGTAACAGTAGACGTTAATATGAAGACGTACAGTAACAGTAGAAGTTAATATGAAGACGTACAGTAACAGTAGACGTTAATATGAAGACTTACAGTAACAGTAGACGTTAATATGAAGACGTACAGTAACAGTAGAAGTTAATATGAAGACGTACAGTAACAGTAGAAGTTAATATGAAGACGTACAGTAACAGTAGAAGTTAATATGAAGACGTACAGTAACAGTAGACGTTAATATGAAGACGTACAGTAACAGTAGACGTTAATATGAAGACTTACAGTAACAGTAGACGTTAATATGAAGACGTACAGTAACAGTAGAAGTTAATATGAAGACGTACAGTAACAGTAGAAGTTAATATGAAGACGTACAGTAACAGTAGACGTTAATATGAAGACGTACAGTAACAGTAGATGTTAATATGAAGACGTACAGTAACAGTAGACGTTAATATGAAGACGTACAGTAACAGTAGACGTTAATATGAAGACGTACAGTAACAGTAGAAGTTAATATGAAGACGTACAGTAACAGTAGAAGTTAATATGAAGACGTACAGTAACAGTAGACGTTAATATGAAGACGTACAGTAACAGTAGAAGTTAATATGAAGACGCACAGTAACAGTATAAGTTAATATGAAGACGTACAGTAACAGTAGACGTTAATATGAAGACGTACAGTAACAGTAGACGTTAATATGAAGATGTACAGTAACAGTAGAAGTTAATATGAAGACGTACAGTAACAGTAGAAGTTAATATGAAGACGTACAGTAACAGTAGAAGTTAATATGAAGACGTACAGTAACAGTAGAAGTTAATATGAAGACGTACAGTAACAGTAGAAGTTAATATGAAGACATACAGTAACAGTAGAAGTTAATATGAAGACGTACAGTAACAGTAGAAGTTAATATGAAGACGTACAGTAACAGTAGATGTTAATATGAAGAAGTACAGTAACAGTAGAAGTTAATATGAAGACGTACAGTAACAGTAGACGTTAATATGAAGACGTACAGTAACAGTAGAAGTTAATATGAAGACGTACAGTAACAGTAGACGTTAATATGAAGACGTACAGTAACAGTAGACGTTAATATGAAGACGTACAGTAACAGTAGACGTTAATATGAAGACGTACAGTAACAGTAGACGTTAATATGAAGACGTACAGTAACAGTAGAAGTTAATATGAAGACGTACAGTAACAGTAGACGTTAATATGAAGACGTACAGTAACAGTAGACGTTAATATGAAGACGTACAGTAACAGTAGAAGTTAATATGAAGACGTACAGTAACAGTAGAAGTTAATATGAAGACGTACAGTAACAGTAGACGTTAATATGAAGACGTACAGTAACAGTAGAAGTTAATATGAAGACGTACAGTAACAGTAGACGTTAATATGAAGACGTACAGTAACAGTAGAAGTTAATATGAAGACGTACAGTAACAGTAGAAGTTAATATGAAGACGTACAGTAACAGTAGACGTTAATATGAAGACGTACAGTAACAGTAGACGTTAATATGAAGACGTACAGTAACAGTAGAAGTTAATATGAAGACGTACAGTAACAGTAGACGTTAATATGAAGACTTACAGTAACAGTAGACGTTAATATGAAGACGTACAGTAACAGTAGACGTTAATATGAAGACGTACAGTAACAGTAGAAGTTAATATGAAGACGTACAGTAACAGTAGAAGTTAATATGAAGACGTACAGTAACAGTAGACATTAATATGAAGACGTACAGTAACAGTAGACGTTAATATGAAGACGTACAGTAACAGTAGAAGTTAATATGAAGACGTACAGTAACAGTAGACGTTAATATGAAGACATACAGTAACAGTAGAAGTTAATATGAAGACGTACAGTAACAGTAGAAGTTAATATGAAGACGTACAGTAACAGTAGAAGTTAATATGAAGACGTACAGTAACAGTAGAAGTTAATATGAAGACATACAGTAACAGTAGACGTTAATATGAAGACGTACAGTAACAGTAGACGTTAATATGAAGACATACAGTAACAGTAGAAGTTAATATGAAGACGTACAGTAACAGTAGAAGTTAATATGAAGATGTACAGTAACAGTAGAAGTTAATATGAAGATGTACAGTAACAGTAGAAGTTAATATGAAGCCATACAGTAACAGTAGAAGTTAATATGAAGACATACAGTAACAGTAGACGTTGATATGGAAACATACAGTAACAGTAGAAGTTAATTTGAAGACGTACAGTAACAGTAGAAGTTAATATGAAGACGTACAGTAACAGTAGACGTTAATATGAAGACGTACAGTAACAGTAGAAGTCAATATGAAGACGTACAGTAACAGTAGAAGTTAATATGAAGACGTACAGTAACAGTAGACGTTAATATGAAGACGTACAGTAACAGTAGAAGTTAATATGAAGACGTACAGTAACAGTAGACGTTGATATGAAGACGTACAGTAACAGTAGAAGTTAATATGAAGACGTACAGTAAAAGTAGAAGTTAATATGAAGACGTACAGTAACAGTAGAAGTTAATATGAAGACATACAGTAACAGTAGAAGTTAATATGAAGACATACAGTAACAGTAGAAGTTAATATGAAGACGTACAGTAACAGTAGAAGTTAATATGAAGACATACAGTAACAGTAGAAGTTAATATGAAGACGTACAGTAACAGTAGACGTTAATATGAAGACATACAGTAACAGTAGAAGTTAATATGAAGACGTACAGTAACAGTAGACGTTAATATGAAGACGTACAGTAACAGTAGAAGTTAATATGAAGACGTACAGTAACAGTAGAAGTTAATATGAAGACGTACAGTAACAGTAGAAGTTAATATGAAGACGTACAGTAACAGTAGAAGTTAATATGAAGACGTACAGTAACAGTAGAAGTTAATATGAAGACGTACAGTAACAGTAGAAGTTAATATGAAGACGTACAGTAACAGTAGAAGTTAATATGAAGACGTACAGTAACAGTAGAAGTTAATATGAAGACGTACAGTAACAGTAGACGTTAATATGAAGACGTACAGTAACAGTAGAAGTTAATATGAAGACGTACAGTAACAGTAGAAGTTAATATGAAGACGTACAGTAACAGTAGAAGTTAATATGAAGACGTACAGTAACAGTAGAAGTTAATATGAAGACGTACAGTAACAGTAGAAGTTAATATGAAGACGTACAGTAACAGTAGACGTTAATATGAAGACGTACAGTAACAGTAGAAGTTAATATGAAGACGTACAGTAACAGTAGACGTTAATATGAAGACTTACAGTAACAGTAGACGTTAATATGAAGACGTACAGTAACAGTAGAAGTTAATATGAAGACGTACAGTAACAGTAGAAGTTAATATGAAGACGTACAGTAACAGTAGAAGTTAATATGAAGACGTACAGTAACAGTAGACGTTAATATGAAGACGTACAGTAACAGTAGACGTTAATATGAAGACTTACAGTAACAGTAGACGTTAATATGAAGACGTACAGTAACAGTAGAAGTTAATATGAAGACGTACAGTAACAGTAGAAGTTAATATGAAGACGTACAGTAACAGTAGACGTTAATATGAAGACGTACAGTAACAGTAGAAGTTAATATGAAGACGTACAGTAACAGTAGACGTTAATATGAAGACGTACAGTAACAGTAGACGTTAATATGAAGACGTACAGTAACAGTAGAAGTTAATATGAAGACGTACAGTAACAGTAGAAGTTAATATGAAGACGTACAGTAACAGTAGACGTTAATATGAAGACGTACAGTAACAGTAGAAGTTAATATGAAGACGCACAGTAACAGTATAAGTTAATATGAAGACGTACAGTAACAGTAGACGTTAATATGAAGACGTACAGTAACAGTAGACGTTAATATGAAGATGTACAGTAACAGTAGAAGTTAATATGAAGACGTACAGTAACAGTAGAAGTTAATATGAAGACGTACAGTAACAGTAGAAGTTAATATGAAGACGTACAGTAACAGTAGAAGTTAATATGAAGACGTACAGTAACAGTAGAAGTTAATATGAAGACATACAGTAACAGTAGAAGTTAATATGAAGACGTACAGTAACAGTAGAAGTTAATATGAAGACGTACAGTAACAGTAGATGTTAATATGAAGAAGTACAGTAACAGTAGAAGTTAATATGAAGACGTACAGTAACAGTAGACGTTAATATGAAGACGTACAGTAACAGTAGAAGTTAATATGAAGACGTACAGTAACAGTAGACGTTAATATGAAGACGTACAGTAACAGTAGACGTTAATATGAAGACGTACAGTAACAGTAGACGTTAATATGAAGACGTACAGTAACAGTAGACGTTAATATGAAGACGTACAGTAACAGTAGAAGTTAATATGAAGACGTACAGTAACAGTAGACGTTAATATGAAGACGTACAGTAACAGTAGACGTTAATATGAAGACGTACAGTAACAGTAGAAGTTAATATGAAGACGTACAGTAACAGTAGAAGTTAATATGAAGACGTACAGTAACAGTAGACGTTAATATGAAGACGTACAGTAACAGTAGAAGTTAATATGAAGACGTACAGTAACAGTAGACGTTAATATGAAGACGTACAGTAACAGTAGAAGTTAATATGAAGACGTACAGTAACAGTAGAAGTTAATATGAAGACGTACAGTAACAGTAGACGTTAATATGAAGACGTACAGTAACAGTAGACGTTAATATGAAGACGTACAGTAACAGTAGAAGTTAATATGAAGACGTACAGTAACAGTAGACGTTAATATGAAGACTTACAGTAACAGTAGACGTTAATATGAAGACGTACAGTAACAGTAGACGTTAATATGAAGACGTACAGTAACAGTAGAAGTTAATATGAAGACGTACAGTAACAGTAGAAGTTAATATGAAGACGTACAGTAACAGTAGACATTAATATGAAGACGTACAGTAACAGTAGACGTTAATATGAAGACGTACAGTAACAGTAGAAGTTAATATGAAGACGTACAGTAACAGTAGACGTTGATATGAAGACATACAGTAACAGTAGAAGTTAATATGAAGACGTACAGTAACAGTAGAAGTTAATATGAAGACGTACAGTAACAGTAGAAGTTAATATGAAGACGTACAGTAACAGTAGAAGTTAATATGAAGACATACAGTAACAGTAGACGTTAATATGAAGACGTACAGTAACAGTAGACGTTAATATGAAGACATACAGTAACAGTAGAAGTTAATATGAAGACGTACAGTAACAGTAGAAGTTAATATGAAGATGTACAGTAACAGTAGAAGTTAATATGAAGATGTACAGTAACAGTAGAAGTTAATATGAAGCCATACAGTAACAGTAGAAGTTAATATGAAGACATACAGTAACAGTAGACGTTGATATGGAAACATACAGTAACAGTAGAAGTTAATTTGAAGACGTACAGTAACAGTAGAAGTTAATATGAAGACGTACAGTAACAGTAGACGTTAATATGAAGACGTACAGTAACAGTAGAAGTCAATATGAAGACGTACAGTAACAGTAGAAGTTAATATGAAGACGTACAGTAACAGTAGACGTTAATATGAAGACGTACAGTAACAGTAGAAGTTAATATGAAGACGTACAGTAACAGTAGACGTTGATATGAAGACGTACAGTAACAGTAGAAGTTAATATGAAGACGTACAGTAAAAGTAGAAGTTAATATGAAGACGTACAGTAACAGTAGAAGTTAATATGAAGACATACAGTAACAGTAGAAGTTAATATGAAGACATACAGTAACAGTAGAAGTTAATATGAAGACGTACAGTAACAGTAGAAGTTAATATGAAGACATACAGTAACAGTAGAAGTTAATATGAAGACGTACAGTAACAGTAGAAGTTAATATGAAGACATACAGTAACAGTAGAAGTTAATATGAAGACGTACAGTAACAGTAGAAGGTAATATGAAGACATACAGTAACAGTAGAAGTTAATATGAAGACATACAGTAACAGTAGAAGTTAATATGAAGACGTAGAGTAACAGTAGAAGTTAATATGAAGACGTACAGTAACAGTAGAAGTTAATATGAAGACATACAGTAACAGTAGACGTTAATATGAAGACATACAGTATCAGTAGAAGTTGATATGAAAACACAGTAACAGTAGAAGTTAATATGAAGACATACAGTAACATTATAAGTTAATATGAAGACATACAGTAACAGTAGAAGTTAATATGAAGACGTACAGTAACAGTAGAAGTTAATATGAAGACGTACAGTAACAGTAGAAGTTAATATGAAGACACAGTAACAGTAGAAGTTAATATGAAGACGTACAGTAACAGTAGAAGTTAATATGAAGACGTACAGTAACAGTAGAAATTAATATGAAGACATACAGTAACAGTAGAAGTTAATATGAAGACATACAGTAACAGTAGAAGTTAATATGAAGACGTACAGTAACAGTAGAAGTTAATATGAAGACACAGTAACAGTAGAAGTTAATATGAAGACGTACAGCAACAGTAGAAGTTAATATGAAGACATACAGTAACAGTAGACGTTAATATGAAGATGTACAGTAACAGTAGAAGTTAATATGAAGACGTACAGTAAGTAGAAGTTAATATGAAGACGTACAGTAACAGTAGAAGTTAATATGAAGACGTACAGTAACAGTAGAAGTTAATATGAAGACGTACAGTAACAGTAGACGTTAATATGAAGACGTACAGTAACAGTAGACGTTAATATGAAGACGTACAGTAACAGTAGACGTTAATATGAAGACGTACAGTAACAGTAGACGTTAATATGAAGACGTACAGTAACAGTAGAAGTTAATATGAAGACGTACAGTAACAGTAGACGTTAATATGAAGACGTACAGTAACAGTAGAAGTTAATATGAAGACGTACAGTAACAGTAGAAGTTAATATGAAGACGTACAGTAACAGTAGACGTTAATATGAAGACGTACAGTAACAGTAGAAGTTAATATGAAGACGTACAGCAACAGTAGACGTTAATATGAAGACGTACAGCAACAGTAGACGTTAATATGAAGACGTACAGCAACAGTAGAAGTTAATATGAAGACGTACAGTAACAGTAGAAGTTAATATGAAGACGTACAGTAACAGTAGACGTTAATATGAAGACGTACAGTAACAGTAGACGTTAATATGAAGACGTACAGTAACAGTAGACGTTAATATGAAGACGTACAGCAACAGTAGAAGTTAATATGAAGACGTACAGTAACAGTAGAAGTTAATATGAAGACGTACAGTAACAGTAGACGTTAATATGAAGACGTACAGTAACAGTAGACGTTAATATGAAGACGTACAGTAACAGTAGAAGTTAATATGAAGACGTACAGTAACAGTAGACGTTAATATGAAGACGTACAGTAACAGTAGAAGTTAATATGAAGACGTACAGTAACAGTAGAAGTTAATATGAAGACGTACAGTAACAGTAGACGTTAATATGAAGACGTACAGTAACAGTAGAAGTTAATATGAAGACGTACAGTAACAGTAGAAGTTAATATGAAGACGTACAGCAACAGTAGACGTTAATATGAAGACGTACAGTAACAGTAGACGTTAATATGAAGACATACAGTAACAGTAGAAGTTAATATGAAGACGTACAGTAACAGTAGACGTTAATATGAAGACGTACAGTAACAGTAGAAGTTAATATGAAGACGTACAGTAACAGTAGAAGTTAATATGAAGACGTACAGTAACAGGGTTCAATGAAAACTAATCACTTTATTTTGTTCAGGCGATGGTTCTCACTCTACTCTAGCTATCCTTGTTTTTATTTGACTAAAACCTTTGAAAATGAGAGCTCGTTCTTAATGGATTTTCTCTAAATAAAGGTTCAGAATAATAATATTGATCGAAAAAAAAAGAAGCTAACCAGCCCCCCCCCCCCCCCCCCCCCCACCAGCGTTTTCGTGACTGTGTCTTTTGCCGTGTCATCACTATTCATATTTATACAACCAATGAGTATATAATTAAATTGTTCACTAGAGCAAAACTTTTTTATAGATTTAGCCTCTTAACAAAAAAGACAGAGGCTTGAGTTACAAGTAGACTGGGAGGATGATTCCACACATGGACTTTCAGGGAGCAGCCCTAACTCATACGGTGAATAAAGCAGAAGTGCGGGAACAACACGTCTAGGACCTGATGATGAACTTCAACTCATTCAGAGGACACAGAGGACAAAGAAAGCTGCTCTCAATCAACCTTGCCACTTCTATACTGCCACTGTCATCACATAAATGCCCATAGCTGTATATATGTAAGCACACAGTGCTGTGTTTGTGTACGTACGTTGATTAAATGAATGGTGGCAACCAATTGAGCTGTCCGTGCGAGGTGTGAGGGGTGATGCATTATAGGAGTACTCTCTGTGATTGCGTCAGTGGCTGCGTGTCTAATGCGGGATCAAACTGACTTGCTCTCTGGGAAAAAACACATTGATTTGATCCCCCACAGACGTCATAATATTTCCACCCCTCTCAAGAAGTCCTTGAGCAGCCTTGACTTCTATTGAGGACAGAGGATAGCATCCATCAAGTGTATGTTTCAGGTGAGCCGGCTCTGCAGTCATTCAGTTTGAGGCCTAGTCAGGTCAGTTCATTCCAACAACACTGCAACAACCTCCATTTGAAAAAGTCGTCAACAGTAGTTTAAAGTTCCTGCAAAGATGGCACACTTCCATAACCAATTGGCTTAATTTGGGACCCATCTGGGTCTGAGTCTCTTGTCAAGATCCATGCAGAATTGTTACTCTTCATTATATTGTTATCACATATGGTATGTCATCTGCAAGCTGTAGAAGAGATTCAGCCTCATCACTTTACATGGTGTGTTAGTAATGATGGTGTTTGCCTCTCTAGTTTGGCATGAATCATTTTATGTTTAAAATTGCCAGAGCAGCTGTAAATTAAGCCAGTAGAAACAGATATAAGTCGAACCCCATTTTTTTCTCAACATGTTTGTGCAGCCACTGGTTTGTGAATCATTTTTCCACAACGAATTCCAACACGTGTCGACTCCCAACTCGTCAAATACGGCAGCTTGGGCAGTGGCTCTAAACTTCTGAATGACGATCTACAGCAGGGGTCACTAATATGCGAACCGCGGCCCGGGTTAGGACCCAGACGCCGTTTTATCCGGACCCTGGACCCATAACAACAGATATTTGAGAAATATTAAATTTTGATGGAGCGCTTCTGTTTTAACCAGCACAGTTTTTCTAGCCTTTACGGCTCGTTCAGCGGTCCAGGAAACACACCAACCAATTACATGTGTTGTAAATCACATCACGTGATGCTGCTCAGCCAATCAAACATGTGTATTCTGTTAATCTTCCAAACTTGAGTGATATTTAAACACACGCGGGGAGACGGGCGACAGGCCGAGCAGTTGGAGGATAGTACATGAGTCAGAGAAGTTATTTCACATGACGTTCTCCAAAAAGAGAAAAGTGGTCAGAGAGACCAGAGAGACCAGAGGGACCAGAGACACCAGATAGACCAGAGAGACCAGAGACACCAGAGACACCAGAGACACCAGAGAGACCAGAGACACCAGAGAGACCAGAGGGACCAGAGAGACCAGAGACACCAGAGACACCAGAGAGACCAGAGAGACCAGAGAGACCAGAGACACCAGAGAGACCAGAGAGACCAGAGGGACCAGAGAGACCAGAGACACCAGAGACACCAGAGAGACCAGAGACACCAGATAGACCAGAGAGACCAGAGACACCAGAGACACCAGAGACACCAGAGAGACCAGAGACACCAGAGAGACCAGAGGGACCAGAGAGACCAGAGACACTAGAGACCAGAGACACTAGAGACCAGAGACACTAGAGACACCAGAGAGACCAGAGACACCAGAGAGACCAGAGAGACCAGAGACACCAGAGAGACCAGAGGGACCAGAGAGACCAGAGACACTAGAGACCAGAGACACTAGAGACCAGAGACCAGAGACACCAGAGACACCAGAGAGACCAGAGACACCAGAGAGACCAGAGACACCAGTCTTTAACCAACAATGAACAGACTGTTATCGGTTCATTCTTTCTACGGGCAGTTTAAAACCTGAATGTCTCATATATTCAGAAACCATGAGGATTATTAAAAGCAGCAATGTGAAGCGCCACTAAAGAGACAAAGCAGAAATCTTTTGAGCAAACGTACCTACTCACATCCACAATGAAGTCACAACAAATAAATGATCTAAGAGCCCAATATGATCAGAATCCTAACTCATGAATTCACTGTCCAACCATGATGTTAACAGAGAGGATAGAGCTGAAACAAGTGGTTTAATAACCACAGAGAAAGTCCTGCTCACAAGTTTCTCTTTCATAAGATGAGGAAAATAGAATATTGTGGTTTTTTTGGTTGACATCACTTCACCCTGAATGAACTGAATATAAAGCTGCAGGACAATTCAGTGAAATTAATTTCTCTAAAATTGAGTACTTTATTTTAAGATGCACATTTTTCAAAGCTTTCTGTAATGTATTCTTAAATGCAGCACTTATTTTATTTGAAGCAAGAGAAGAACATTTATTTATTATTAGAGTATGTATTATTTATAATTCATCTAGTTTAATTTGAAAACTGACAATGAATATTGTTGAGATATTATTCAATTGAATTTTCTTTATTTGATTTGACAGTCAGTTGTTGACTACATAGAGACGTTAATACAACTGATGGCTACTTCAGTATATATGGCACTAAATCATAGCGCAAGTTAGACATTATTGTGATGTTCCGGACCTTCAATGAGGAAACTCTCTTTAACTGGACCTCGTTGAATTTTCATTGGATACCTCTGCTCTACAGTCTCCTTTCGCATCATTTTTCCACGTGTTTCCAATCGGTACATCCATACACTGTCTTTCCATGTTCACAGGAAACAACCTTGTTTTAGGCAAGAAAACCATTTGGTTTAAGAAAATAATTAGTTTGTTACGTAGTTAAGTAGGCTACGTATTTGATGTAAGCAAAGAATTTTACATTAATGTACGCACGTAAGTCAATGTTGACTTTTGGTTTCTTGGGTGAAAGTCCTATGCTAGATTACTTATGTGATAATAGTTTTGTTTAGAATCTCTCTCGTAATCATGAAGGCCACACACAACACAAACTGGAGATGTACTGTGACATGTTTCTAGTTTCCAGAGGGCCTACATGGCCTAGATTTGAGTTGGTGGGTAGTGAAACTCCTAATATATAAGTACAAGAAAATGAAAACAGAATGAATAAAGTAATAAACAGAACAGGATTCATGGCCCAGAGCTGGAACCATTCAAGGACAGTGGTGACTGTATACAATCTCATAAAATTACTGCAATCTCTTTTACTCTCTGGCACAGAGGGGAAATGCTGCTTTAACTATTGGAGATTGGGGAATCAGTATATAAAAAGGAGATGGATAAAATATTGTAAAAAGCTGTAATTTGAGTGGTGCCTGATGGAAGGTCATTAGCTGCTACAATAAAGGCTTTTATGGCTTTTTCTGTGAGATGAATACTCTGAATTTATCGAAAGTTAAGCTTTTCTGCCATCTCACTTCTTCATCATACTAACCTAAAGCTCCCTGCTCTTCAGCATAGTACAGGGACTTTGTGTGGGGGGACATCATTTTTGACAGTAATGTCCCGTAATGTACTGGCCCGTGTATCGCCTGCAGGCATCTCCTGGACAACGCCTGCAAAAGCAGAGCCTGTGTGAAGTATTTTGACTCGCATTGTTTTGTTTTCCTTGATGGGAGACATAATTCAGCTGGGATGGAAACACCAGTGAGACGGATGGATATGAAGTGCAGAAATGTGTCTGGGCCGGGAGGGAGGGGGGGATCCTCAAAATGAAGCTTCTATGAATATAGATAATAAAAAAACAAGGCAGCACATTAAGATGCGTGGAATGAGAAAAATAAATGACACAGACACCCCCCGTAGGTGTGAGGGAAGGGAACGATTGACTCGAGTGGATGCTGTGATCAGACGAGTGACTAAGAGAAGGAAGAACACATTTAAACATTTCACTTTAGAAGCGGGTGGTAAAAAACTGAACATCATCATGAACTATTCTCCAGCAACAAGTTGGTTCAGCAAGAGAACTACCATTACATTTTATTGAATGGTTTGCACCCGGATAGCTTTACATCAGTGCACATCGGTGATGCAATTTAACGTCATCTTCTTGGGAACAGACTGATATCAGGAAACTGAATATTTGAACATCTACAGTTTTAAGTGACAAGTTGGAGGACACCCTCTGCCGATCAAGACCATGTGGTATGATTGAAAGCACCAGAACAGCTACTAAATGGATCTTGTGGTGAGATTGTTTTCTCAGAGTCTTTGAACCGGTTATGAGTGTTTCAGCAGACATTGTCATAATCATTTTAAAGTGGGCGTGATTGTCAGGTTCTCTGTTTTAAAAGTTACACTTGTTGGATGCAGCCCCCAACTAATATGCTGAAGTAAAGGGGGTTTCAGACGAGAACAATGTATAATTATGCTGAGGCCTTTAGTATAGCACCATGCTTCATGGTCATTAAGTCATTAAATGCATGAAGTCAATTCAAATGAATCCACAAGTTATACAAATATTTCATTAAAGGGACACAAGATTTTAACAGAGGTAGACTGCATACGGAGGCTGAAGTGTCCTTATGTTCCAGCTCATACAGTGTCAGTCACTCACTCCCTATAGAAACGTAACCATACATCATTATCTGTCCCTAAGTATTTTGTCTTCCTACTGGTGTCAAATAACGGATCAGTAAAAGCTTCATGTTTACTTTAGATATGAGAAGTTGTTATGCGTAGGTGTAGTTAAAATTACCCCACAAAACTACACTTTTTATGGACATGCATCAGATGTATCTGATATGTCTAAGAAAAAGAATCAAGGCAGTGTTGCATGTTCCCATAATGTATTATGCTAATGCTGAATATTAGCATAAAAATGTCATTTGGAGAGCTATTCAGAGCTGATGAGGTTCAACCTCAGTGACTCCGGCTTTGTCAGGTCTCTGTCGTTTTCTGTGAATCCCTGTCTCTGCTGTTCACCAGACACTTTTAGATCTCACTTCATTTTCACTTCCTCTATGGAGACAACTTCCTGCCACACACCTAAATCTGGTTAGTATTTTTTGCAAATTGCTGTGAATCATTGTCTACCTTCATGTAGACCTTTAGACCTCCTGCTGTGTGACTGAGAACTATGACATGAATGTATTTGTACTTAAATGCTGCCTCTGTAGCAGTTATACCTTCTCTTTGTTCTTCCTTTATTCGTTTCTCTCTTGGTCCCACATGTCTCATCTTTGTCTCCTGCATGTGTGCTCATAGATTCACTGGCAGCGGGACTCTGTGAAACATTAGGTGAGAACATGGGGAAGGAAGACTGACAGGGTGACCACCAATGAGACAATGTGAAAATAAGAATGAAAGGGGTGAAAACATATTGACGATAAGTGAGGCTCTCTTAATTGATTGGGATGTGTTTGATTGTGACTGACTTTTGACACAAATAATGTGGCAGAGACGTTCATTCTATATATGTGTAAGAAGTGAAATCACCATAGAAACTGACCTCATTGAACTGAGGCTCTCACAGTAGGACGGTCAGCAGTTCCTATTTATACTATGATTATGTGATGTTACCTGAAGCCCAGATTAGTGCTTAAAATGCCCATTTCAAACAAGATATAGATAAAATATTAACATGAAATAAAGCTAGAACTCTGAATAGGGTTCCTTCAATGCCAGACCCGACGTCTCTTCTAGCGACTGAGAAAATATAGCAAAGGATGACACGTCTTGTGAGACTTTTGACTCAAGGTATTTCTAACTGTTGTGCTTTTGATTTAGTCAGACATTTGAATGCAGTGTTTGTGTGGGGGCAGTGTCAAGAGTCCCACTGAGGAACAAGGAGCAGAACTAAAAAATAAAGGAAACGTAAAGAAATAGATGTGCACAATAGAAGGTCAGACGTTCCTCCATTAAATCAAGATGACTTACTCATGAAAATACCATAGTTTAAAAACACTATTAAGAAATGAACAGAGGCTCTAGCATTTCCTCTCTCTTGTATGTGGATTAAAGGGTTATTAACAGGTTATTAACAGGTTGCTAACGTGAAAAGACCCATCACATTTATCTTGAATGACCCCTCGCTGATAACGTTCAATTGAATTCAATTTGACAAACAAACGTTCTTTACTTTTGGCACTTTGATACTCATTTGGTAAAGTAAAAGAGTCCATTTAATTAAGGTGGCTGCTACTCTTTGTCAGGAGTATTGTGCTAAACGTATTCTATGTAGGCTAATCAAAATGTTCTCCTCCATTAATAACTCTTTTGAGTCACTTTAATGGGGATTTACATTCATTAAGGAGGACATAATGTAAATGGCACATGTGGCTGCTGGAGATTGTTGGATGAAAATCTGTGCTACATTTTCTTTTTCTATCACTGTTTCCCAGCTCCTGATTGTGTGTGTGTGTGTGTGTGTGTGTGTGTGTGTAGTTTAATAAGTATGCTGCGGCGGCCTCCCTTCCAGTCTGCAGCTGTAATGGAATGACCCGGCACTGCTGACAGCACACTCCACTAAAATGGGGCCGCGTACACATCTGCCACTGTAGCCCTGCCACATAATTGTTCAATTTACTGTACAGCCAATATCCCCATGCTGTAATTGAATATGACTTTGTCCTGTTTGAGTAATCTCTTCGTTTAATGCCGCGACCCGTCATTGGTGGGAGCGAGAGACACAGAGACAGACATGGGGGAAACAGAGAGAGAGAGAGAGAGAGAGAGAGGTGAGTAAAAAGCATCTTGTGTAGATAAAGCATGTAGGTCACATTGAGCTGCTGGGCTTCTGGCAATGAGATCTTTGCTGTTGACATCATCACTCAGCTCCACCATCAGAGAGAGAGCGAGAGCGAGAGAGAGAGAGAGAGAAATGGCTCTCATTTGAAAGATAATTTTATAACATCAAGGGAGACACAAATCCAAAGAACTCAAGCTGCTTAAAAGCACTTAAAAGATATACCATTTTAGTCCTGGTTGGTTTGGGGACACCTGTGCTTACCGGCTGATACAGGTCCCACGGTTTCTGTTTGTTCCGTTAACAGCTCGGCCAGACCACCCGTGGACTACCAGGATTCATCGTGTCTTGTCATATTTTTATAAAGAAGCCAAAAGAAGTGTCTTCCACATCCAGTATTTGAGTGTTTCATCAGTAATTCCTGTGAATCCCTGATGCATATGTCGCCATTAGTATAAATTTAAGCTACTATGTTTATAGAGAGGCCAATATAAAATTCAATATTGCTGACAAATACTACCATGAGTAGTAGAAAACATGGGGTTTGATGATGTTAACGATTATATATCACAATTCTTTTTACATTCACAGTTAAAGCTAGTTCTGCTTTCCTGTCTCCTCCTTTGTGGAAGAAAATGGACACATCTGTGTCTTATCTTTCAATTAGTATTAATTAAAATAGTATTTTCTAGTGTTTACTTGCTTCTCTTTACCTCTTTTTCATTTTCATTCACTTTCCAAGAAGATACTGACCTTCGCACAGAAAGACGGACACACAAACAGAGAGAGAGACAGACAGAGAGAGAGACAGGCATGGATGTCAGAAGGAATTGGATTCCTCCTTTCTTGATTGCTGCCCTCTTTTGCTGCGCTCTTCTCTGCTGACGTAGACAGAATCACAAAGTTAGAGCTATTTTATAATGTAATCCTTTTTCATAAATACACTACATGTATTGTAATATTTGTCCCATTATCTTATTTTCTCATTGCACAGCTACTGTGTTCCTCAGTTGCTCTGCTTCAGTGCAGCTTGTTTTAAGTAGAGCTTTTATCCAATCAGATTTCACCTCTGTGTCTCTAGGTAGAAGAGAGGCCCCAGGCCTGCAGACTCACCAGTGAATCCATGTGCAGTTTAAGTGAATGGGGACGATATTGTTGATTGTCATAGTGTTCAACCAATCAGATCTTTAGTTTGACATGTTGGGCGTATTCTTTGACGTGCCAGAGCTGCTAGCTGGCCTAGCCATACGTGATTGGTCAGTGGGCTAGCGTGACAATCCCAATATCTGCTGCCTCTGTGGAGCGGACATGTTCAACCTCAAACGCATTAACGCTGGGCGTCGCAAGAGTGTTTTGCGAAGAAGAGCGTCATATAAATCACTTTTCCAAAATGAATATAATGAATTTTACCCACATGCTATATACCTACTTAACGACGAGATTCTGAGAAAAACCCGCAAAAAAAGTCATTTTACTCACTCAAAACACAATTATACACAAAGTACTGTATAAACTTCTAGCACAATACCACGTTTTTTTTTTCATCACAAAAAAAGAGACCATCATGGCCGAACGATAGCTTAGCAAGCATGACAATTCCACCCTGAATCCGCACATATCTTTCATAATTCTCTCCTTCAAACCATTCAAACGTTACAGCGTGGAACACACACAAGCACGACGAAACCACAGAGCAAAACATTTGAAACCCATCGTACCTTGAGCTGATTTTCTGGGCGAAAAACTCTGTAAATTCACTTAAATTCTTTCGCTACATATGCGCCCGGTCCCTGTCTTTCTTTTGAGAGTAAAATAGAGATCATCCATGCATTTATGCATAGGTAGTCCTCCTTTTACTTTTCAGCGAATCATTTCGATGCTCTGTCTGTTGCACAACTCTTTTGGAGTTTTAGTGGCTAAAAAGTCTGTCAATCATCTGACTGACCAGCCCAATGCACTCTACACTCATTTTCGCATTCTTAGACATATCACATGTGCAAATCGACCAATCATAGGCTTCGAAAACTGCCAATACACACACATGGAGCGATGTAAAAATCACATAAAACACATAAATCAGAGAGGTCAAACATTGTTCAAAATAATGCCAAACTGCTGTATTAGATAGATGGAACCCTGTTAGTGATAAAACAAGTGAAATATATAGTTATATAGTATATACAATTAGAATAGAACAGCTGGAAACCTGGTTCCAAAATTCTGAAAATTCTGAATTTTGGCTTGAGCTGGCATGAACTCTCTGTACTCCAACCTCTATAAACTTGGCCTGCTTCACTTTATCAAAGCCAATTCTTTTTTAAAAAGGACTGCTGACATGTTGTGCTATGATTGTGGAGAGTTTTAGGCTTACTGCTGCATTATTTCAAAGACAAAAGTGTTTTTTTTCCCAGGCGAACCTGAACATTTTCAATTTGAGCTGTGTGTTATATTCATTCAGCATTTACCAGTAACATATACACTGATATGTACACATATGAACAAACTATCACAAGTGTTAGTGTTATTATTCCATTGAATTTATTCAACTAGACCTTGTAGTTAGTGAGATAAGCCCCTTTAAGGATGGGTATGAAATTTTCGAGCAGAGGCCTCAAAATAGGCTTAGGGGTTTTGTTTGTACATCTGCAGTAGCTTTAATATGCTTGTTTATATATTATTATTTATACAACTTGTTTTTATGAAGATGGATTTTTGTCGGGTTTTATATGTGATACGAACTATTGTTACGTCCAATAATACTCTGGGGACAGATTTAGTCGGTGCACAGCAACAAGATGAAACGTGAAGCGGTAGAAGTGTTACATTTAAGTTTAAGTGTTTAAGTGATCATCTTTGAAGATTCATGTGTTTTCAAGTGGACTCATTTACCCTCTCGGTGTTGACAGACTAATAAATCCGTCAGTAACAAGAACTACGGTTTTGTGTATTTCCTGGAGGGAGTGATCGTAGCGTTACTCCTGTGTTCATGTGTCTATGGTGTATATTGTTCCCTCTGATGGGAATAATATTTGAATGGCCCGTGCTCTTCAGTGTGCGGTGGAATACGTGTTTTAGCTCCGCAGTTTTTTTAATGCATTGTCCGTTAATGACGCAGCATCCTGTCATGTAACGTTATCTGCACTCTGCAGTTAGTGTATTTATAGGTGCTGAGCTTAATTTTTACACAAAACAAATAATAACCGTTAGGTGGTTCAACTGCAGGACAGCAGGGAAGGCCCAGGTATAAAATGCACGGCCCGCCACTGCATTTAACCTTTGTATTTTTTAGCACAGGCACACACAAATGATGATGAATTACATAAATAGCACATGGGTTGTATTAGATGAATTATGTAACTTACTTTTTGTAACAACCTTTGTCATTGGAGATACACATCTGTAGAACTCCTGTGGTCCATTCTTTCATGTGTGAATGTTGTATAATTTGCTGGCCTCAGCATTCCACAGTTCATTTTGGTTGTAATATTATCCAGGTGTTTGTCATCAGTGAGTGGTAAATGTGTTACCAGTTGGACCAATGAAAAAGCCACGGCAGGTGTGTGTGTGAGGGAATACTTTAGCAGTCTTGTAGGGACATACATCTGTTTACACAGTCACATTCTTAGGACTTGCTTACACTGGTACAGAATGCACGTCTTCCACATAACGTAAACCATTCCATTTTAGGATGAGAACTTGGTTTAAGGTTAGACTAGGGTTAGGTTTACAGTAGTTTAAGGTTAGGATTAGGCAGGTAGTGGTTATGGTTAGATTACGTCTCCAGGAAATGTAATGACCCCAGATGTGTTGTACTTCCTCCTCAGAGTTTCTGGCCAACCAAAAGGTCAGCATTGGCTGGAGTCAGGAGTCCATGTAAACATGAAATGTGATTTGGTGGAAACGTTGGCTGCTAATTTGATCCCCACAGCTAAAGGTGCTAGGATTTTAGCATCAATAAACCATTAGCACATTCATTTTCACACATTAGTATAATTAGTGTGAACAAATGAGGCCATTGATGTGGAGACGGGCAGCTTCTGCCAGCTCTCTACGCTGCTGCATCTTGCTGCCATTTGGTTAGAAAATAAATCAGGAAAAGTGTTTGTGTCCATCCAATTCACAATCATCATGTTTACAATCTCTGATGGATCATACATACATAGTATATCATATTTTTTAAAGCGTTGTGCTATTGTGATCCTTTAGCAGAGAAAGGTGGTGTGGCCTTGCTGCAAGACTTCTTGAAAGTCTTTTCTGATGTCATTATTTCCTGATTTACTTGTAGTAACTCAAACAACACATCAATGCAGGGGAGCACAGTACAATACCCCTTAAATGTTATGAAGAGCACTGCTGTGCCTGTGAAAAGGGTTGTCCATTGTGGCTTTGGATGAGTTTTGTGAGAAACCTCAAGTAAAATCACTTCTATATTTGGGCTAGATGATACATTTATAACAGACAGCCTTTGTTACAAACTGGAGTTGGAGTTTGAAAGACGTAGGTGTTTACCAGGCACAAAGCCTCTAATGTAATTATGCTATTTGCTGTATTTTGGGAAATGTAGGCTCCATTGTCTTTGCACCTTCCTCACATAAGAGTCCCAAAGTCAGGATATCTTGGCCTCTGTTGCTTCCATATTGATCATTATATTTTATTCGACTGTCTCTTGTTGTTGTACACTCTTGTGTGAATTATATATTTTACAAATGAAAAATACTGAGCATTTCCTTATATAATTAAAAACTTTAGTGCAAAATAATAAAATATATAAAATTTGAGTTAGCATGTGCTGTCTTTTATCAATTGCGACGATATGTGTATATACAATCCATCCATCCATCCATCCATTTTCCTCCGCTTATCCGGGGTCGGGTCGCAGTGGCAGCAGGCCAAGCAGGCTGACCCAGACTTCCCTCTCGCCCGCAACATGGTCCAGCTCATACTGGGGGATCCCGAGGCGTTCCCAGGCCAGCTGGGAGATATAATCCCTCCAGCGTGTTCTGGGTCTTCCCCGGGGTCTCCTCCCAGTTGGACGTGCCCGGAAAACCTCCAGTGGGAGGCGTCCAGGAGGCATCCTAATTAGATGCTCAAACCACCTCAGCTGACTCCTTTCGACGCGAAGGAGTAGCGGCTCGACTCCAAGTTCCCTCCTGATGTCCGAGCTCCTTACCCTATCTCTAAGGCTGAGCCCGGCCACCCTACGGAGGAAACTCATTTCACCAATATGGTCCAGTGCAGCGCCTGCTTTACTGCTGCAGCCGCACTGTTGATCTCCCGCTCCATCTTACTCGTGAACAAGACCCAGAGATACTTGAACTCCTTCGCTTGAGGTAGGCACTCAGTCCCCAGTCCCCAGTCCCCACTGAGTGCCTACCTCAACCTCAACCTCAACCTCAGATTTGGAGGTGCTCTCATCCCCGCCGCTTCACACTCGGCTGCAAACCGCCCCAGTGAATGCTGGAGGTCACGATCCGAGGAGACCAACAGGACCACATCATCTGCAAACAGCAGAGGTGATCCCGAGACCCCCGGCTGCGCCTAGAAATCCTGTCCATGAAAGTCACGAACAGGACCGGTGACAAAGGGCAGCCCTGGCGGAGGCCAACACTCACCGGGAACGTGTCTGACTTATTGCCGAGAATGCGGACACAGCTCCTACTGCAGTCGTACAGAGACCGGATTGCCCGTTGTAACGGGTCCGGCACCCCATACAGGCACCCCTGGGCCAGCCAGGCCCTGAAGGTCTCCTTCTTCAGCCTGACGGCTTCCCTCACCTCTGGTGTCCACCACCGGATTCTCGGGTTGCCGCCACGACAGGCACCGATGACCTTCCGGCCACAGCTCCTAGCGGCCGCGTCCACAATAGAGGCTTTGAACATGGTCCATTCGGATTCCATGTTCCCAACCTCCCTCGGGATGTGTGAGAAGTTTTTCCGGAGGTGGGAGTTAAAGACCTATATACAATATCATATTGAATTATTGCCCAACTCTAGTACCTTGTGACCCTCCCTAACATTGTGGAAGTGACATAATGGTTAAAGGTATCAACTCCGCATTTTGGTTTCCAGCATGTGTAGGGTTGATCCTTGAGTAAAAGTTGAGTCTAATAACAAAGCATGTGAGTGGACCAATCAGGAGGGACTAGTTCGCCTTTTCAAAGCTTTGCTAAGCCCTTGCTGCAGTGTGTGGATGCCGGCGCATACAATGTTAAACAAGTTAAAATGAGGTCTTTATCAGACAAAAACGTGTCTCACAATGATCTAAATCTAAACTTGCATTTCAGTCATAAAGAAAGCTACAGTAGCGAGTGCAGAGAGAGAGAGAGAAGTTGTTCTGGGTGGAGCTGCTGGAGGAGATTTCTAAGAATAAGTCATTTAAGTTCATATATTTTCATAGAGATTAATAAATTAAGTTACTTCTGCTACTACATTTAATGGTGTCTTCTTCATTTAACTGTGGTAGTATTCAAGTGGTATACAGAGGCATGTAAAATCAGGTGAGAGCAGGCCCTAAACAGCTACTGCAGAAATGCCTCAATCACGGTAACTGATTTGGCGTGGACCTCGTTTTGGGTCAATAACGATAATTGAACCCTATTAACCCTCAATGCAATCAGCAGCTGGAATCCTGTTTGATTGTCTGAACTCTGGTAGAACCCTCATACTGGTGGTGGAGGAGTTGGGTGAAGGAGCATATCAGCTCATGAGCTGGAGGGAGAGCGAGGCGGTCTTTAACCTGACTGAACTGCTGCTCAGCTCCATCGCTACTGGACTATGTTGTTGGGTGCTTTTTCCCTCTTTTCCAACTTCACTGACCTCCATCGCTGACCCCTCGTACATTCCTGTGGCTGGGGAGAAAGGTGCAATCAAGCCAGTCAGATGCTCAACCAGCACACCCTCCTGCTCCACTCTCCCTTCCTCCCTCAGCAGCACCTCCCTGCAGCAGGCACAGCTGGATGGATTAGCCGAAGCGGCCGGCCTTCCTGATGCTGATTATGGTTTACTTAGAGCAAGCGGTGACTACTTCGGGGCCATTCTTTATCACTATATCCGCCGATAATATCCAACCACCACACACAGCGATACCCTTGAGGGACTGCCTGTGTGTGTGTGTGTGTGTGTGGTGACTTTATCTAATGCCTCACCTCGCAGAGCAGCGTGTGTGCGTGTCGACCCGAGAAGATCCAGGCTACTGGGAATGAGAGTCGTTTGTGAATTAATTTTCTATGAGCTGAGAGTCAGATTTGAACTTAATAGGGACTTAGATGTACACTCCTCCTCCCCGTCTCTTTTTATTCCACATCCGCACTGCCGCACATCACTCACAAACTTGTATGTGTGTGACTGTGTATGCTCATTCCTCGCTCTTTGACTAATGGTAAGCCAGGCTACGCCCTAGGCCCCCTGTCTTATCCATCTGAGTGTGTGTCTGTGTGTAGAAATGTTTGTGTGTGTGTGAGATAACGGGCTGGGGCAGGACGCTCTGTCTCATTTATCTGCTGTTGACGTTGAGTGTGATTTCCTCTGCTGAGGGGAAGCGATGCCCCTGCTTATTAATTATGCCTAAAATATTAAAAAGACTCCATCAAACATGAATTATTAATTCATTTGGCCCAGATCATCTCGGCTAAAGATTTCCAAGACTTGTCATACATCATCTGACAAGGCTGTGACAACACTGCGGTAGTGAGAAGCAGGGTGTTATATCCCTGTAAACACAAGGTGTGTGTGTGTTTGAGACAGAGACTGAGTGTGTGTGTGTGTGTGTGTGTGTGTGTGTAATACAGACTGCTTTGAGATGCCTTCTGATTCACTCTTGGCTGTATTTGATTTGCATTTTTCTTTTTCACCTTGATAATACCTCTAAAATACGGTCACCCAGGAAGTAGGACTCTTTCAAATGAGTTCCTGATGATTCGGGGTGTCCATCTGCAGTGGTTAGCACTGCTGCCTAGCAGCTAGAAGGTCCCGGGTTTGAACACACAGGCTGGAGTTTGCATGTGTGTTTTCTTTTTTGGGAGCTCATAAACCATACAGGTTTGGGTAATTGACAACTCCAAATGGCCTGTAGGTGTGAAAGGTTTATGTGCTAGCCCTGTGATTGACTGGTGAGGGGTGTACCCCACATATTTAGAATGTTCATCATTGGTGCAAATAAATCATTCACAAGTCGTCCAGATCTGTCGTACCTGTAATGTACAGACAGGTTGCCTTTCATCACATGGAGCCAATTGTGGGCACTGTTAGAGCTGCTAGCACCGTTTGCTTCCGGCTCACCAGTCACCATGTTGACAGCTGTGTGGAGAAAATAGATATGCTCAGAATTTCTTATTGAGAACCTTTAATTAAAAGAATGACAATTGATACATTTCTTGGTGATGCACTTGAGCTTCTGTGAACATTTTTAATTCACAGTATCAGAAACTTCATAATTTCCCTTGCTAAATTTTCTAAATGTAACCTTTGATCGATCTAGTGATGTATTTGGGTCATTTACATCATAAATGTCGGGGACAGAGGGCAGACTCAAAGTGCTATATGTTGAGTTTAAATTATATTTTATAATGGATTCCCACAAACTATTAATGTATAAATATAGTTCAGCATATTGCTCTTTACATCTGTTCGGTGACGACACTGCCTCTCCCTTATGGAGGAAGCTGGAATGTAAATTACTGATTGTATAATGCACCTTGAATAATGTCACAACATAGAAAATACGGACTGTACAGTACAGATATCGTGTGATTGGTAGTGTAGAAGTAGCACAAGTGTTGTAATGATGGGTAACGTGCGTGTGTACATGTACACAAATCGTGTTTGCAGGCAGCCATGCAGAGCTTTCTCCATGGTTATTAGTTGGGAGATATGACAGAGATCACAAGAGGTCCTGCTAGAGTGAAACTACATTTCCCTCACAGGGGGATGAATGTTCTTGTTGCGGAGCCACTTAGTCACTATTGTTCATGCTCTACAAGGCCTTGATGGCAGAGGACAGGTTGTGCTATATACTGTAGATGGAAATGGAAAATGTTTCTGTCCCCAAAGAACAAGGGTAAACCTGAAGCCGTAGCACTCACACAGGCAGGAATTGAAAGTCAGTGTTTTTATCACAAAACACACTTTGTTCATTTTTAAATATTTCACGTCCTATAAAATGTATTGTACTGTAAAATGAGAACAAATGCATGCCCCACTCATCATCTCAAATTGATTGAGAAAATGATTGTGGTTAGCTATTGGAGAAATGTGAGGTTTCCAGCTGCTAGTACTCCTGAGTAAAAGAAGAAAAAAAGAAACTATATTCGTAAGCCATTCTTAAAGATTGACGTCTTCAGGAGGATCCAATGACACACAGTATGGGAAGTATTGAAAGATGGACAAACACATTGGTTTTGTTCTTTATTAGTAAGAAATGCATTAAGGAAAAACTGTTTTAACCAACTAAAACTACTTGGTTAGGATTGAAAAAGATTTTTTTTTAAATTTCTGTTGACCAGATGTAAACTGAGTCTCAGCTATCAAAGTGGATTTGTTGAATCAACCATTCCTCCAAACTTCCTGTCAAAGAGTTTGTTTCAATGTCAAAACATCATGCTACTTCAAACTATAACAGTCTCCTGCAGCTATAAGACCACGATGACTGATGAAGTAAACTGTGCAATGGTATTACATGTTTGCATTTTTATGGTAAATAGACTTTTCTAGTCTTCCAACCACCCAAAGCCATTTCATACACTTTCATATACCGCAGGGAGGGGGTCAAGTGTCTAGTTGAGTTGGGGATCGAACTGCCGATCCTCTGATTAAAGGATGACCCCTCTCCACTGAGCAACAGTGGTTGTAGTAATTCATTATTTTCATTATATATATTAGTGCTGGGCAAGTTAACGCTTTATTAACGTGTAAACGCATTAATTAATTACAGTTTTTTTTAATTATTATTAAGCAGACATTTTTAACACAAGAACCGGCCGCCGGCAGTGAGCGGTGAACAGCTGTTTGTGTGGCGTCTCTTCCTGTTTCATTTACCTACATTCCCCTGGGTCCTAAGTCCCTCTAAGAACAGCTTCTTATCACCCTCTATGTACCAGCATACATTTATAACAAATACCACATATTATGGTGATCAGCGTTGCATATGTGTCTGACCAAAATACCAAAAAAAGCAATGATTCATTTAACCTTATAATCCAGAGCGTCGCGAGAGTTTTGCGAAGAAGAGCGTCATATAAATCCCTTTTCCGAAATGAAGATAATGAATTTTACCCACATGCTATATACCTACTTAACGACGAGATTCTGAGAAAAATACAAAAAAAAGCATTTTACTCACTCAAAACACAATTATACACAAAGTAATATATAAACTACCAAGTTCTAGCACAATACCACGTTTTTTTTGGCGAGCTACGCACTCCGAATGCAGATATCATCACAAAAAGAGACCGTCATGGCCGAACGATAGCTTAGCAAGCGTGATAATTCTACCCTGAATCCGCAGATATCTTCCATATTTCTCTCCTTCAAACCATTCAACCGTGGAACACACACAAGCACGACGAAACCACAGAGCAAAACATTTGAAACGCATCGTACCTTGAGCTGATTTTCTGGGTGAAAAACTCTGTAAATCCACATAAATCCTTTAGCTATATATGCGCCCGGTCCCTGTCTTTCTTTTGAGAGTAAAATAGAGATCATCCATGCATTTATGCATAGGTAGTCCTCCTTTTACTTTTCAGCGAATCATTTCGACACTCGGTCTGTTGCGCAACTCTTTTGGAGTTTTAGTGGCTAAAAAGTCTGTCAATCACCTGACTGACCGACCCAATGCATTCTACACTCATTTTCGCATTCTTAGACGTATCACATGTGTAAATCGACCAATCATAGGCTTCGAAAACTGCCAATACACACACATGGAGCGACGAAAGAATCACATAAAACACATAAATCAGGCCCCTGAGAGGTCAAACATTGTTCAAAATAATGTCAAACTGCTGTATTAGATAGATTGAACCCTATTAGTGATAAAACAAGTGAAATATATAGTTATATAGTTTATAAAATTAGAATAGAACAGCTGGAAACCTGGTTCCAAAATTCAGAAAATTCAGAATTTTGGCTACTGATAATTTAACGTAAAAAAAAGAAGAAAAAAACACGAAGTAGATAGGTTTGCAGTTTTCAAGGTGTATATTTCAAATTGCATCTCTTACACACATGAATATAAAGTTGTCAACACCGGCTGAATATCTATTATCAGAATCATAACTGTATTTTAACTGCTGCTGTGTAAAGGGAATACTGCTGTTAAAAAGCACCTTATTTGTTTAAAGTGTTTGCAAACCAAATGTTATTGCACTTTTGTTCATATAGCAGTACTTTTAAAATAAAAGTACACTACTTTTGAATTCATTATTGAATTTTGTGCATAACAATGCGATTAATCGCGATTAAAAATTGTAATCGTTGCCCAGCACTAATATATATATATATATATATATATATATATACCCAATGTAGCGACTAATACCCAGGTGTATAAAGCTGGCAGAAACCAGCACCCAGGTGTCTGAAGACAACAATGCTGTTTTCACCCAACCCGGGCATAACTTAGATACCGTATGTGATTATGTAGCCAGCTGGAAGATATGTATTTATTTTCGACACCCAATGAAGTTGCCTTAATCAACCTAACCTAGTAGTTTTTTTTGTCAAAGCCTAACCAAACCAGACTTCTCACAGGACTCAAACTCCATTCTCCCGGATGAAGTCCTGAGTTTGATCCATTCATCCAACACAACATAGACCCTACACATACTTTGTCGACTATAACTATTATTACAACAACTAATACATCTTTCAGCAAGAGAGAGCTTTGTGCGCTAGCTAATTATTGCTAAATAAAGTAACATACTCAACTCGGCTGGGTGTAAATAGCCAAATAGCTGCTGTGTGACTATTCTCACCCAGGTGTAAATAAACACTCTTTTCTTTTTTTCCCAGAATTTTTTGCATTAAGTTAATTATAGGTGAAAAATACACATTTATATTTGTCAACTGATCATAACCGAAAATGTTATTCTACTTCTCACAAATATAACTGATGTAAACAAAGCTTTAACAGCTTGAGAAAAAAAAGATACCTGCCAGTTCCTTTCAGAGTTTTTACAGGGCCCTATGTTTTAAATTTGACTCCCTAATCTGCTTCACTTTGACTGCAGAAATCTCTGTTTCAGTCAGAATAGGTGTTATGTTGTTATTCTGAGTCAGACGTCTGACAGATACAGAGCTGGCCTGTGTGAAGCTTCTGATCCCTGCATGGTTTTACTGATCCAACCTAACTGTCCAGGGTTCTAGCAACAATGTGAAAATCACACTCC
Organism: Pholis gunnellus; assembly: GCF_910591455.1. Lineage (NCBI taxonomy): Eukaryota > Metazoa > Chordata > Actinopteri > Perciformes > Pholidae > Pholis > Pholis gunnellus. Next base: position 710,629 of record NC_136529.1, on the reverse strand, counting down.
CTGCCATGTCCCCTTAAGGCAGAAAATTGCTTTGTGTAGTACTTTGAAATAACACATCACTCTCACAGGCTAGGAAAAGAAATTTCCACCATGAGCACAGGGGATCCTCAAAAGATCTGAAGTGAAAACCTCCACTCAAAAACAGTGCATCAGCCCTGCTTTGGTTTAGAAATATCTCCCTGAGTCCACTGGGAAGGCCTGGGAAACATAGATATGTGATTTAAGATAAGATCAAATGAATTCTCCACAAGAGGATCAATAACGGCATATTTTAATCATTTCTTAGCAGGAGCTACTTAAGTTAAGTGTGACAAGGAATCGGAAGTACAGAGTCAAGAAAGCTTTTTCAAAAATCTGTTTTTGTCGGGCTGATGGAAGATGTCAGTCAGATATTGGTATTCCTGTCACACGGTAGAATTTGCTGCAGATACTCAACGTCCTGAGAGGATCAATCCGCACCTACCTTTCCTCTATTGTGCCACCAACACATTGCTCTGTAATCGTATCCCATAATATAATAGATCTTCAATGAATTACAGCATTTGTAGCTATACCTATGAAAATAAATGCCCGGATTTGGTTTTAAACTTTTAGAGTACACTGACCCATTAATACTGGGTCAAACCAACTAAAAGCCCACAGATCCTCTATAATGGTACCTGTGGCAGTAAATGATGGACTGAGGGGGGGGGGGGGGGGGGGGGCTGTTCCTCAGTCAGTTTGTGCGTGTTTGTATTGTTCTGTACCTTCTCCCCGATGGCAGGGGGACAAACAGACTGTGACCTGGGTGGGTTGGGTCCTTGCTGATGTCGCTAGCCTTCTTGTGTAGATGGCTCATACACCGTGTCCAGAGTCGGGAGCTCGGTTCCTATGATCCTCTGTGCTGTTTTAACTATCCGGGCCAGGTCTCTCTGGTTCCCAGGAATTTGATGTCACTTACACTCTCCACCTCCTCACCGTTTATGTGGAGAGGGGGAGGTGTGGTCTTCCTGGTTCTCCTGAAATCCACGATGATCTCTTTGGTTTTTATAGCGTTTAGGACCAGGTTATGGTCAGTACACCACTCAACCAGATGTTGTACCTCCTCTATGTAATGCGCCTCCTCGTTGTTTGACATCAGTCCTACTATAGTGGTGTCATCAGCGAACTTCACTATAATGTTAGAGGAGTGGATGGGTGTGCAGTCATGGGTGCAAAGGGTGAAAAGGGCCGGACTGAGCACACAGCCCTGCAGTGCTCCTGTGTTCAGGATGAGGGCGGAGGATGTGCGGTTGCCCATTCTGACGGTTTGTGGTCTGGTTTTAAGGAAGTCCATAATACATGAGCAGAGTGTAGTGGATAATCCAAGGTTATTGAGTTTGTGTACCAGTTTATGGGAGACTATTGTGTTGAAAGCAGAGCTAAAATCAACAAATAGCATCCTGGTGTAAGTGTTTGAATGCTCCAGATGGGACAGCGATGTGTGAAGTGCTATTGAGACAGCATCCTCCGTAGATCTGTTTCCCCGGTAGGCAAACTGGTGGCTGTCCAGATCAGTGGGGATGTTAGCCTTGATGTGGTATGGTACAAGTCTCTCAAAGCACTTCATCACAATTGGTGTCAGGGCTATTGGGTGATAGTCATTGAGACCTCTGACTGTTTGTTTTTTGGGCACGGGGGTAACGGTAGTGGATTTGAGGCATGTGGGGACCACAGACTGTTGCAGTGAGAAGTTAAAGATGTTGGTAAACACCCCTGCTAGTTGGTCGGCACATGACTTCAGTGTGCGGCCTGATACCTTGTCTGGTCCTGCTGCTTTGGTGATGTCAATCTTCATCAGAGTGGACCTCACCTGATGGCGCTGTAGGACGAGTACAGGGTCCTCCCTTGGTGGTGTTGTTTTAGTTCTCACTCTGCTGGTGTGGTTGTCACAGCAAGCAAAGACCTGGTTCAGGACATCAGGAAGGGTGGCGTCATGGCTGGTCTGGGAGGTGCTGTTTTTGTAGTCTGTTAAGACTGTAATGCCTCTCCACATAATTGACACGTGTTGCTGGCTTTTGTAGGAAAAGTGTAACTTTTTCATAAGATATCATAGAAACTGTTGTGTGAGAATACGTTAAATGTCCTCCCCAGATTTATCCTTCCCAGAGGATAAACCTCTTCCACTTTGGGTATTCTTGAGCTGTTTTTTAGTCCCACCTCCAGGCCAAAAATGACAACTTAAACACAAGATATATTACAGTTTTTTGCAATTGCTAAAACACAATGTCTCAAACTAGTGTCCTCTTTTTTGAAACTCTACACACAAGAAACTAAAATGTATGCAAAATACAAAATATCTTATATCTCTTGCAAAAGCAAACACTTAAACTAAAACTATAAAAACTCTTTTAAAATTGTATTTTTGTGTGACAACTTAACACCGAAACACCAAATACTGATTTTTAGCTATTTCTTAAACACAAATGAAACACACATGCACCATTTGAATTACTCCGTCAAAGCAGCAACACACTGATGCTCTTTATACAAAACACTGCTGTCTTTAGTCTTTGTATTCCTTTTGAATTTTCTCATACAGGCTTCTTTGAAAGATTGTGCCAGTACAACATCTACTCACATTTCAATGAACATAAAAATACGAAGGCGTCAGAAAAATAAAGCTGGTTGTTCAAACACTAAAACACAATTAAAAGTATAATTACAGTACAGTAATCAATACAATATTTACTGCAAACTGACCGAAACAAAAATAATGACAGTAAAATTAAAGTGCAATGGTAAACAAAAAAAATGTATTGTTAGGGATGGTGGATGGTTTTGGATGTCTCTGTTAAGGTCAGGACTCATCACTTCATCCATGTCTTAAGCAATGTCCATGCTCCCAAGTGGTTGAACCATTCAAATGTTCAAAACTTCCAGAGCAACATATCAAGACATCTTCTTGTCAGATTGCCATACATTTTGCTGTGGATATTGATTGGTCCCAAAAGATGATTCCTTGTGATTTTAGTGACCCCATGGCCATTCCTCTCATCCCAACATCATGCCAGAATTTCCTTTTGTGACCAATATTTGATCTGATTTCAACATACTAATGAACCTCTACCGTTCCTTTGATGCCACGATCAGACCAAACTTTCCACCGTTATACACAACCTATACCCCTTGAAATAATGATTGTATGGTACAAATTAGTTTTGCAGATTATGTCTTGAGGGATCATAATTTCTACGTGGATTGTGTTAACTGGCAACATTTTCTCTAATGAAGGACGTTGTAGGGAGGTGGTCGGGTGGACTTTGAGGACGGAGACGGGTTCTCCCTCCTAAGTCACCTGTGTGGCGAGCTTCATGCAACAGAAGCACTTGATTTAGGTTAGTTTAAGTTTGTGGTTTTGGTGTAATGTTCATAAAGAAAGCTTGTTCTGTCTTCTGTGTGTTTCAAGTTGACTTTTTATATATACCCGGTGCAGGCTGTTAATAAAGACCTGAGTCTATTGTGGAAGGAACGTTTCCATGTCTTTAGATTCTTTAGGTTTGACCAGTGTATTCTTGTAGCTTTCAGAGCAGGAGCAGTGTGTTATTTTAGGGCATGTAGAATGTGAGGCTTCAGACTGGAGCTCAGTGAGCCTCTCTCTCCCCCGTCTGAGCCAAACTGGCCTGCTCGCCTGGATATCATTTATCCTCCGTGTCTGACATGACAGCCATGATGACGAGACAAGTGCCCCATCACTCACCGTTTAGGGCTGAAAAAACCCAGCGTGCGTGAATGTGCACTGGGAGAGTGTGTGTGTTGGGGTAACCTGAATCAGGCTAGGGTCAATGAGTGTTTGAGGCCGTCCACTCCATCTCTTCCCCATTCTTTCCTTCCAATTCCTTCGTCTGTCCACATCCTAATCCATCTACGCTGTGTGTGTGTGTTTGTGTGTGTTACCATAGGACCATCAAACCAACCCATTTCCTCCTCTCTTTTCATTGTCGAGCACAGACACACACACACACACACACACTGCAATCACCTTTTAATTCCCTTTGATGTATTACTCTGGCAGGAACCAATTTTAGCGCCCAGAATTGGACCTTAAATCACCAAATCACCTCCTTTCACCCATCCAGCTATCTATCAACCTGTCTCAGATTTTTTTTTAAACTGAAATATCAGCAATGTAAATATATTAGTATACGCGGCAATGGCTTGTATAAATATTGTATCGACAGAGATTGAAGGATTTGTTTTAGCATTGATGGATGACAGCTGTGTTGCTGCCAAAACTTAAAGCTTTTTTTGCTGCCAGCAGACTTTGAAGTGTGTGTGTGAGTGTGTGAGAGCGAGATAATGCATGCATGCCTATGTGCATCTTTTAAGAAGCTTATTTCTCCATGTGTGTGACTGGGTTTAGATTTTCAGGGCTGTTAAATGTTCTTGAAAATCAGGAAAACCTGGAATTGTTTCAACGCAGCTTTACAGATCTCTTCAAGACAACTATGAACTAGAATGGATATTTTAGTATGGAGGGTTTAATATGCAACAGTGCAATCAGGCTGATCTCATATGAGCTGTTTCAAAATGCTTTTTTCGTCTTATGTCCTGACTGCGGCCGGCAGCTGAAATTCATGTTACAGTAACTCGGTCAAATTAATGTCAGCATGGAATATTATTTTGAAAATCACTGAAAAACATGTGAAATGTTGAGGCAAGACTGAGCATACTTTGACCAAATAGGACTGTTTTTTCATAGAGTATAAATGTGTAAGAATGTAAGCAGTCCTCTGAAAACTGCAGTTTCTTACAACTTGGATTTTATTTTTGCCATCAGTTTAATCAGTCATGACGACATTGTAATCATTAAAGTAAGCGCTGAAATCGTAGAACTACTGAAATGCAGCGGAGAAAGCCCTGTCTCTTATTTTATATGTTTACAGTCTATTCATTTATTTATTTGTTTATAGGCCTACATAATTCGTCTTTCTGGGCTATCACTGTAATTTATTTGGGGAGATTAAGCCACATTTTGTAGCTGTTTTCATCCTAAATTCAAAGTAAAGTACAACATGAGTGAATAATGAAAGGGAGTTTGAGGAAAGAATGACAGCTTGGCTTGTCTTTGTCTTCCCTCTCACCGCTGTTTGAATGCACACGCTTGCAACGGGATGCTCCGCGCGTTAAGATGCAACGGTAGCAGGTACAACCTTTCACAAGAAACATTTTAGCTGTATGTCTGGGATCTGTTTCTCTCACTGACTGACTCTGACTGACGCTAGTAAATATAAGGAGGTTCTCCTGTGATGCTCTCTCTTTTCCTGTGTGTGTTAGCATACATGTGCGTTTATCTTATGTGAGAGAGATTGATACAGTTGGCCTACAGTGAGCTGGCCTGTACCCTTTGGTGATGTATAGCCTATAGTGGATCCCTCTAGATGGTCGAACCTTTGAATATCTCCTAATATATTTCACTGAAGCTTTGCAGCCCCATAAATGGGAACAACCCTAAAAAAAATATAATACTAGCAAGATAGATTTCATGTTGTCTAAACCCAAATGTCCAGACTTAGCCATAACCATGCAGTCCACAAGCAACCCTAACTCCTGTAAATTTACAAATTTGTTTTGGCGGCCATGTTTTGAGGCATAGTGCTGCCTGATTTATCTTCTCAAATTATATAACATTAAATTTTTCAACAGGACAACATTTCTAAGAGAAGTTATGCTTTTTCTTCTTACAGGATAACTTCTTCTAGGTCAGGTATTGCCAATAATGCTCGCGCCCCATCTGCTAGTTCAGAGGGATGATGTTTGTGGGCTTCCATTATACTTTTTTAATCAGGTTCGAGTGAATGAAAAAATTGTGTTCACTCATGTTCGTAGCGTGTCTATTTAAAAATAGCAGGTTCATGCAGGATGTCCCTGAAAAGTCAATAAGTTGTGCTCGTGCCAATTCTCTCTGACCAATCAGTGGTCTGCACTGTTCTAACACCGCCTTCTAGTATAGGTTCAGCTTGCTTGGACTCTCAACTGAGTAGGCACTCAAAATAATACAAGGTACTACCCTCAACTTTAACTAATGGAAATCCAAAAAAGAGCCAGACGTGTTGTACCATGCAGTGGTAATGCGGCATTATATATCAAATGACTTGGATTCAATATTCTACTTTAAAATGCAGCTGCTGGGAACAACATCCCTTTGACACACACACACACACACACACCTACTCATGGGCATTCCCGTTCCTAGTTACAGTTTGTTTCATTCCATGTTTGGATGCGTCCTGCTTTACTCTGTGATTAGTGTCGACCACCACAGCTGGCTGGACAACAGGCTACTGGATTCTTTTGGAGTGTGTTTTTGTTGTGGTGGTTTAGAGAAAAGTCCCTCAACACAAACTAAACAAATTCAAAAGCCACATCTGAGAGTATAATGGGACAGATTCTAAAGAGCCAGAGAAGTTTATGTTTAAACTGAAACTTAATCATGATTTTCCAATCATTTCATTCTGGCTTATTACAGTCCAGCAACAGACATACGTTTTTGTCAAAGCATTTGATTTGTCATTGGACTTTTTTACAAATACAACAAAAAAATGTTTTTGAAGAAGTTCACCAATCCTTCCATCAGATTTCGAGCATTGGAGAATTTATGTCAACAGGAAACACCCATATTTGGCCTGTTCATATATGTTGACATCCAGTCTTTCATACAAATAGGAAAAATGTCAAGTTTAACATGATATTGAAACTTCAAGACAAAGAATTTATTTCTCCAATAATGTACAAATCATGTCTAAAGTACTCTGAAGTATTACAACAATATTTGGACTCAGTGGCGGGCCGTGCACTTTATACCTGGGCCTTCACTGCTGTCCTGCAGCTGAAACACAGCTACGGTTATTATTTGTTTCGTTCAAAAATGAAGCCAACACCTATAAATACACTAACTGCAGAGAATACGCCGAGACTGCGTCTCCTCTCTTCTCTGACTGCAGCTGGGACTGCTGCGTGAGGCTTCTGTGAGAGTACCCGCCTGTGAGTGCTTTGGGGGGACGGCGGTGGAGGGGCTCACGGCAGCACCCGCTGCTCGTTAACGAGAGTGCAGAACGTACAAGCTTTCATGTCAGAGTCAAAACACCACAAAATTCTCCAACACCAGAACAAGTCACTAGATTTGTCACTAGTAGCTTTTGACAAAAAAAGTCGCGATGAGGGTTTGGAAAGTTGCCAGATTTAGCAAGAAAGTCGGCAAGTTGCCAACACTGGCACCGACTAAATATGTCCCCAGAGCAACACTGGACCTAACAATGGTTCCTATCACATATTAAACCAAACAAAAATCCATCTTCATAAACAGCTTGATGCAAAGGGGATGGATGTCATAGCAGAAGAAAACAGGGAAAGATTAGAGAACAATTTAATATTCTTTAGTTTTGCTATATTTAGGAGGATTTCTGTAAAATATGTCTTATTTCAATATTATCGGTTAACCCTATATTACTGACTAAAAGTCAAAGCTGGGCTCACTGGAAGTATCCTGATTTTATTTTGAAGGTGCAGTCTAACAGGGTGATGCTTCACTCTCAGGTTAAATCCAGTGGAGTTTCTCTCAGTTAGAGTTTGCATGTGAGCGCTGCGAACTGCCAAAACTGAGATTAAGCTGCTTTGAAGCTAGAAAGCAAATTAAGCACTCTGCTCACTGAAATCTAAGGACCCGGTTCCTCCGGAGGCCGAGAACATCGATCACACTCAGTCCTCCACGCTCTCTAAACTTGTTCTGCTCTCAAGAGTCTGCCCCTGCACGCTGTCCAATATCAACTTGTACATTATTCTTGAGTTTGAATTTGTTTTGTGCTCCCTCAATAGCTTTCTTGTTAATGAACTTCTGTAGACATTGCTCCTCGAAGCACAGCATGCATATGTGAGCGTGTGCATGACTGTGCCTACTTTTGCTATATCATGCTAGGAATCAAAGGAGTTGGTGCTAATTGAGGGTCTAATGAGCATGTCTTAAGGGCTATTGATGTGTCCTAAATCATGACTCAGTGTGTTTTAGTGTGTGTGTTTTAGTGTGTGTGTGTGTGTGTGTGTGTGTGTGTGTGTGTGCGTGCGTGCGTGTGTGTGTGTACAGGGGTGTTACTCTGTGATTAAAAGACAGAAAAGGCCTAACTCTGACTTGTAGCAAAGCCTTTGGTCCAGGAATTCCATCATCAATAGTTCTGTAAACGCATTAGCAACAGGCAGCAGTGGAGAGTGACTAAGCACATTGACTCAGTACTCTACTTATAGGATAAGGCTGGTGATGAACATGGCCACTGAAGTATATAATGAGTCAATCCCATATTGCACCATCCTGCTACCGATGACATACTCACTCGAGCACCAAATGTTCAATATAATGCAGCTGAAAGATGTTCACAACCAATGCAATGTTTACTTCTTTTTGACTATCAATTGCTAATAACTAGCAGACTTTTTTCAAGATTTTATATGAAACTACTTTTACTGCTTGACATGTCAGCAGAAAATATTGTACTTTCCTCTACTCTACTACATTGATTTAGCCGCTGTTGTAACACGACTGTAATGATTCCAGGCTAGAGATTTGTTATGCCTCCACTGCACTCCCCCGTATTTACGTCCAACTTTACGTGCACGTGTGTCTGTCCCATTCTCGTGAACGCCTGGAGGTTAATTCTTAAAATTTAGCAAAAACGTCCAACTGGACTAAATGATGAATGGGTTAGAACAGTGGTTCTCAAACTGTGGGGCGCGCCCCTCTAGTGGGGCGCAGCGGTATTGCAGGTGGGGCGCGGGGGGAAATGCAGAATTTTATTCATACCTGCAAACATGTTGCTTTTCGCCGAACGTAGCGTGATGAAACATGCCCCCCCCCCCCCCCCGTGTTCCGGTTCAGTTCACGCGGTCACTCATTAACGTTAAACCCGAACACCGGAGGATCTGATTGCAGGTTGTTTGTTTTAACTCAAAGTAGAATGAAAGGCCCAGATACTGATGAGATGATGAGGTGAAAGAGCTTCAGGAAGAGGAGGCTGGTTGTGTAGCGCAGCTTGACGCAGGGCTGAGATGTGAAGGAGCTGGGTCTAGATAAAGGTGGAGCTGGGTCTGGATAAAGGTGGAGGTCTAAACAGACGTGAGTACAGCTTCCTGCTGTCACAGTGTTTTAAAGACATTGATAAGACAGGGTATGCTAAATGCAGCCTCTGCTCCAAGGAGATGAAGTACAGCAACAAGGGCTCACGTGTCCTCTCATCACACTGCAGACACTGTTCACTGTAATGACCACAGCCAGTGGACTTCCGGTCCCAACAGTCCCACGTGCAGTTAAATCACAGATATTATTTTACTCTTGATAAGCTACCTTAGCCAGAGTAGATTATCATTTTCATTTAAATAATTGAACTGGATTGAATGCATATTAATTGCAAATAGAATATTGGCCACAATCCTAACAGCTGTACAGTAACAGTAGAAGTTAATATGAAGCCGTACAGTAATGAAAACTAATCACTTTATTTGTACAGGCGATGGTTCTCACTACTCTTGCTATCTTTGTTTTTTATATGACTAAAACCTTTAAAGGTTAATAATAATAGAGCTGAAATACTGATTATTAACTGAATAATAAATTAGTTTTTTGCTTAAAGTAAATGTCTTATCACTTGATTTTCTTCTCAGAGTTCACCAGAATGCTACATTTTAAAGCTCATATTTAAAATAAAATGCTCCTGTATGTGTGAGCATATGGCGAAAATGTCATTTCAATAATAGTTCAACATGGACCATTTTGTTACAATTTTGTTGGGGCGGTGGGGCATGAACATTTTTCTTCCTCCAAAGTGGGGCGTGACAGAAAATGTTTGAGAACCACTGGTTTAGAATGTGGACGTTAAAAGTCCCTGTCACCTCACAAAACATGTTTTGCTAGTTTTATGCTAATTATGAAAATGACCACAAACTTTGAAGAGGAAAAAATTATGAAGTGATTTAATTTTGGACAGACATGGAGGGAAGCGGATTAACGGACAGCGCCAATTCTAGTTTTCTATTATCTTTAGCTGACCTATTAAATCTAGTCAGGTCTGTAAATAATGTAATATCAGATGTGCTATCATTTATAAGTACAGCATTTGCTTTTTCAGTGTGCCTTTGTCTCATGTAGTACAATTCATTATTAATCATTAAATATATTATGTGTTTGGTTGAATTTGGTTTATTTTACATCTAGTTAACCACAAACATACACACCAAAACTGAGAGAAGTAAGAGAGACTGAAACTAAGTAAATAATGTCCTTGACTAACAGACTGCTCCTTGTACGTTTCAGATATACGGGGTGCTGAACATCAGATAATGATTTTTACCTCCTGAAAATGGATGTATTGCGTTCTGGAAATGTACCAACTGCTTGCGTTTGCTTTCCCTCTCTTTCCCCCTTCGTGTTGTCTATTGATTAATTAATAGTGAGTGATCCTTCATCTTTAAGGGCTGTAATTACACTCAGGAGCAACACAAGGACAGGGGGGTCGCTGTCATACACATGCACTTTCAAACACACCTCAGGGAGTGGATGTGTTTATACTCGGCCTACCGACAGCCCATTTACTCCTGCAGATGACCCAACCATAGTCGCCATATGCCATAATAGGGGAGTGAATGGGATCCCGGATCATCCCCTGAGCTCACACAATCCCCTCCGCATGCAGAGCAAATTAACTTCATCCCTACATAGCTAATCCTCCATGGAATTAGGATTTTAGCGCCCTCATCTCCACTGAACAGGATTCTGTGGAGATACCAATGGAGCACTCCTGCAAAGCTGCTATTGGCTAAACCCAAGTTACCCTGCATGCAGCTTCAGTTGTATGAATGGCTTTGTCGGTCCACTGGGGGTGGGGGGGGGGTGACATCAGTATGTTGGTCAATTAACACCAAACTAACTTACAAACAGTGTTGGGCGTATTTTTTAGAAAATTGAACATAGTTACATTGAAACTTTCTTTGTTGCTTTTGCCTGCATGGATTACGTTATAGGCTAGCTAGCTAACGTTAGCTACATTCTTTCACTAAAATATCTACCTAGCAATCTAATGCTAGTGGAATTGTAACACATTCATTGATTCAGTTACAAAATTGAAAGTCTTCTAAAATGGGTGCATGGTTTCTATCAGATGAGATATACATAGCTACTAGCTGTAGGACATGAGTAACTCATGTACTGCTCAAATTGGATGTCAGTCATCGCATTCATAAATTTAGTTAAACTCGTGGTGCCTCTCTTATATTTCTGTTACGCTGGTTGGTTTCCAAAGTTAAGGAATTAAATAATTAAAGAAAGAAATAATGAAATTAAATAAAAATGGACAAAGAGAATAAATGTTGAAAGGCGGTATAGGATCATTGATACCTTTACCTTTTGGTCTGTCTATAATCATACTCAGCCTGATCGATTTATTTGACAGATTTTCTTAAAATGGAGTTACTATCTTTTAAAAAAAGGTAATCTGCCAAGCTTCTCCAGCTTTTAAAACTCCACGTCAGTTATTGCAGTTCCTAGCAGTTCCTGTTTTTTTTGTGCTGCCTATAGATTCCAGTGCACATCCTGAACTTCCACGGCAATTTACAGTGCTGCTTACAAAAATCCTACTTTTCTTACTGTGGAGGGATTAAACAGCCATGGCCCAGCCGCTCCTGTGGTCTGACTGTTAGCAGTTAGCATGTGTTAGCATGACTCCGTTAGCGGGATCACTTCACCAGCTGTGTGCCTCAAATACTCAACCCAGCTGCACACGGAGCACTGAGAGATGTTCATGTCAAACTAGCTGCAGCACACTGAGTTTGAGGTCCCCCCCCAAAAAAAAACAAAACATATATTCCCCAAAAGAATGGACATTTCAAAAGAGAATATACCTACTTACTTACTATACAAAGTTCCTTCACTGTAGCTCATTGCTCCTAAAAAAGGTCAAATGCTTGGATGGGTTGAAAAGAGAGATTTAGATTTCCTGCATGTACCTGTATGTATATGAAGACTGTAATAAAGTGTATGATTTATTACAATAACTATATTATATGTTTCTCCTTTTATCAGAGCAGAGAAACCAATATGCCCAGTTCCTGCTGTGGTGTGCTCTATACCTCACTCTACTCCAGCGCGTTGGATTTCATTGCATCAGCAGAATGAAGTGGATTGGTTTTGCTCAGGGCTCATGGTTTCTTATGATCAAAGTCAATCTCAAGCTCCTCGCTGGTGTCTGTCTTCAGCTGATCCCGTGTGCCACTGTGGGATCAGTGAAATGGAAACATCATAAAAAACATCACACGTGGCATTGCTGCTCGCCGAGCAGACACACCGCTGAGCCCTTTTCATTTGGTCTTAGGCTGTGTGTTGATGAGAGTCAGTGTGTTTCAAGTCAATACAGAGCTCCTTAGCAAGCGGTCCTGGTGTAGGTGAGACCAAAGTGAGTAGTTTAGAAAGAAGAACATGCAATCACACCCTGAGAAATATTCAAAGCTATTCTGTACGGATGAACAAATTCAGTCAGACAAAACGTATTTCCTACAGTTTGTACCAAAACAAGTTGAAGTTCAGGTAAATAAAGGGAAGGCTGCAGTTTGACAAAGTAAAGGACTTCAGAAAGTGAACTGAAGGAAGAGGGCGTGATTGTTGTGATTGTGGAGCTAATGAGGACTGTAACCCTCAATATCTGATGCAGATCTCTGACGTATGGATTCATGAAATTCTAATGAAGACTACATAATGCGCCTGCGCTGATTGTGATCCTGCTCAGGAAATGCAGATATTATTTTTTTATGTTGTTGTGAAGCTGCCTGCCAAGTCAGCAGCTGCTGTGGAGGTCGCCATGTGTTGATGGTGATTTAGTCTAATGTTGATGTTTGAATTGTAAAAGGTTTCATCAACGATAATCTCTCTGAAAAAGTAGATAGTTGTGTTTTTAATGCATGTTGTGCTTTTTTCCCCATCACTGCACCTTATGACTTTCATCAGTTTGTCGTACTAGCCTATAGTCTCTATAGTCCCCTTCTGTGGGGCGTCTAGAGAGGGTCATCCTTTAAACACCAGGTTGGCTGTTCGATCCCCGGCTCTGCATGTCAAACTTAATGATTAGGATGGTGGGAATGCAGATGTCTATATTCATGTATGTGATGATCAAAATAAAGTTTAGTCACTTTGGAGTACTAAGGGAAACCCCAACAGATTTCACTCATAAAGATCAGTCTTATGGGGGTACCACTCGGTATTAAAAATGTCTACCCTGGTTCTGGAAAAGCTGAGAAATGAACCCTGATCATGTCACAGTGATGTCATCCTTACTTTGGCTATTAATTTAGATTTATGATTTATCATGGCAAAGGCAATGCCGCATTGCCACAATTAACAGATTTGCTTGAAGCGTCAAAATAAATGTCATATGTAATGTAAATCTTTTTGAGTTAAGCCACAGTCAGGGAGGTCAACTTACATAATAAACCTTAGCGTCTTAGCGAGGAGAGATTTAAACTTTTAAAGTCAAGCAGAAACACACAGTTTTTACACAAAATATGTGTTTGCCTGATGCTGTTTAGAAAACATTTCTGTATCTCACTGATATTTAAATTGCCACCACTGACCGTAACAACTCCAAAGTAGCCCAGTTGCAATAGCGCGCTCTTTTCTGTAAATGAAGCTTGATTAAACCCGCACCTGAGCCCATCACTCATCACCCCAAGCCTGCATACATTACAAATTAAGTGGCAGATTAGTTCGAGAGACTCTACAAGATCAACACAAACACGTATGGCAGAGAGACCAAAACACACAGTAAATCTCTCACAGAGGCTCAGGCCAGATTATTGTGCTTTGTAAAATTCACACCGACCGGCTTTATTGGTTCGCAGCCTGTTTAATATGCCCGACACAGCTTCCACATGGTGGCGTGGAGTGTATACCCCGAGACAAGCGGCTTAGCGCTGACATGGACAAACAAGGCCTAAAGACACACAGCAGAGGGAGAGTAGGTTAGAGGTGGGCTGGAAGCAAGAGACAGAGAGAGGCAGTGTGTGTTTACAGAGTGAGTGAACCTACTGGATCATGACTGGAGGAAGACACAGTTAAAGTGACAGATGGAGAGCACTGAGACTCATTTCTGAGTGATGCCTTTGAAGAGCAGGAGACGGAGAGATGGAGAGGAAGGTGAGAGGACAGGAACAAAGGGAGGAAGAGAGAGGACATGATGGTTGTGAAGGGGTGCACTGCACAAAAATCATAATTACAGTTTATTACAGTTCATCCCTCCTATTGGTAATAACCATGATGTACTAACCAAGTTAATAGCTGAGATCTGGGAGCACAAATACCCAACGATAAAAAAGGTCTAACGGGGCAGCGAGCCATGCTAGTTAAACAAAACAAAGACGAGCAGTAAAGGCATTTAAAAACAAATCTGCTATTGCAGTAAAATATGTCATCCTGTTTCCAGTGGAAATACAACTTTTTAGAAATTAGAATCAATTTATTAATAGCTAGATGGCTAGACTAGAATTAAGAAAATAATCTATCTAACTTCAGAAAATACGTTTGAAACGAGTTGTGAAGATTTTGATTTGATGAACATGAATTGCATCAGGGCTGTGTCTGTCATACAGTCATTGCAGATCACTGCTCTGAAATCAAGAGAAAGGAAAACATCATGAACAATTTCATTTTTTAAAGAAAGGAAACAATAAGCTCCACTCCAATGGCAGATTTCTGAAAGTGTTATTTAAGAAAATAAAACATATTTGTACGACTCCATGACTGCATGATGTAAGATGGAGAGGGTTTGTTTCTAGGATGGATTGGTAGAGAGAGAGAGAGAGAGAGAAAAAATGTGTGTGCGCATGTGTGTGTGTATGTCTGTATATCTAGAGTGTGTATCAGTGTATGTGTGTGTGTGTCAGCTGCAGTTGTGGTATCAGCCTTATCTCCATGCTGGCCTGTGATGGATGCCGCTGCTTGGAGCTGCTTTGCTGCTGCACGTGTTTAGCAATGTGTAATTGAAAATGAGGGAAGTGTGGGTAAAGGAGGGTAAGGTTCTGCTTCAATAGCAGGTTATTGGTCAGAGGAATACTGAGGCGATTGATCACATGCAGGTAAAAATGATGCGTCCAGGGCATGGGGACATTGATTGTCCCAGAACAGTGGTGTTGAGTAGAAAGCGTTCTAAAAAGATGCAATCACCCTCTCGTTCTCTGAAGAAGGGGCTCCCTCTGAAGATCCAACAGAATTGCTGAGGATATACAGCAGTTGATTCAGTTTGGCTCCTCAGCTCGGCAGTGGGAGGGAATCCTGTGTCTCTGAAATAAAGACAGAAAGGTTAGATGTGCGTTCTTGTGTAACTCTGGACTGAGCAGGTCTGAAGTGCAGTGCACTGTAACTCTATGTGCTTCCAGTCTGACGGCAGCGTGGTGCTGTAGAACCATGAAAACACCTAATTCTCATTTTACCTCACATATGCAGCAGATATGAACTCTTGAATGTGTAAATCATAGTTCAATATCAGGATCTATTCAAAACCTGACTTTTAGACATAACCAAACATAACCAAATATTTTATACTGTGCTTTGTTGATAAATATGCTTTTCTAAAATGTTTCTATTTCCAAAAATAAGCTTTTCCAATGCATCAAACTACACACAAAAAAACACATACATATGAACATACACACACATGTCGCTTGACATGAGACATGAGACAATTTATATAATTCATGCAGATACTTCTATATAGTACAGAATAATATGCTGTCATGGTCACCAGATCTAAAAAGAGAAAATACCAGATGAGTGAATCCATTTTTTAAGAATGCTGTACGTCTGTCTACCATTTGTATCTCTAGTAAAGCAGTGACTCTCAGATTTCCATCTCTGAGAAATGCCGCCACCTGACTGCTATGGAGGTCAACGGAACTACATTTGTGGCATTCAAAGAATTAAAAGACAATTTCTGTTGGAATTCACTCTCTGCCAAACAAAGTAGTTTTTCGATGCTTTGAATTTAACTAAATTCCCTCCACCTTTCAATAGTGAAATTCTCAAAACCTCAGGACGTGAAACTGAAAGTGTCTCTATGGCCTGCTATGTAGAGAAATATGTTTAGCTGTGAATGAACTGTCAGAGACATGCTTTCCAGTTAAATACTAGCAGAACTATATTTAGAATAACTCATTATTAGTGAATAAGTCCAGTAGCGTCAGTCAGATTCAACAGTGTTCAGTCCAGTTTAGCGCAGTATGCCTCATTCCTTCTAGCCCTCTATCTGCTCTCCATGGAGCACTGGCAAAGCCCTGATGAGGCTTGGCCCGTAAGTGTCTATTCTCCTCGTCTCATTGGTCAGAGACTCATTAATCCCCCCCCCCCCTCCACACACACACACACACACACCCCACACTCCCAGTTATCTGCTGCAAAGTGAATTACACAAGTACCTATTGATTTCTGTCCTTATGCCAGGCATGTTTAGAGAGTAAACCTATTGCTTTTCTCCCCAAGCGTTTCCATTGTGATGCTCGGCCTGAGCAGAGGGGGGGCTAATTGGCCTCAGTCAAGATCACCTTGGCTGTCTGTGCTCAGCGGCTTCATGTCTACAGGAAGAAAATAAAGACGGAGATAGAAAGAAAGAAAAAAGATGATGCAGTGAGGGATGAAAAGCTGTCCTCACTGTCTAACTAAGGCTTAAGTGTGTCCATTAAAGTGTAATGCCAGGGCCGTGGCCTCAGGAATATGCCATGCGTCTCATCTGCATCTGCTGAATATTTGTGGCGACTGCTAACACATTCAGATAGCAGGGGAAGGCAGGGACAGGGGACAGTAATTACTGCTCTGTATCAGGTAGGTGTGTGCGTGTGTGTGCTGAATGAGTTTCATGCTTCATTACTGAGGGGCGTTAAGGTAATAAGGCCCCTGACTGTTCATCGAGGGAACTGGTCTCTTCTTGTGGCGGTGAAATTAGCCCCACGTTGTTCCAGGGTTGCTCCTTTTCATGTTGACTTCCACTGGTACGGAAGATTAAAGCCTCCCCAAGATGGCTATTAAGTGGAGACAGGTGGCCCTTCATAATCCCATAACAGTCACGGTTTAATCAAATTCTAACCAACACTTGATCCTTTGTTCACTTCTGAACTTAGAAAGCACCGGTGCTAAGGTTGGACCGCCTCCATGGGACAAGGAAACTTTAATTACTACTAGAAAAAGAACCTTTGGTGACTCTCTTTGAATTAATATAAGCAATGCCTAAAACCTGTCAATTCCTCCCTATCTAACGGCTGCATGTGTGTATATGTGACTTGAAATCACCTATGCAGTAAAAAAGGAGTGTCTCCACGAGGACTTTCAAGGGGTGTGTCCTCCATCCTCTGAGGTACTTATCCTCAAGGGTCATACAAGTATTGGATGGAATGGTTTTAATTCTGTCGTAACACTCAGTTGGCCTTCGTACAACGAGCCATCTCGGGATGACTTTACTATCACTAGGGGAGGCTGAATGATTGTAATTATTACCTGAGCACCTCTGTGAATTTTCTCCCATCTGGAACAGCAGTGTAACTGGAATTCCCCAACCACCCCAATTACCTAATGGGCTTGAGAGAAGTGTAGAGTCCTCTGGGCAGTTCATGTGCCATCTCAGTAATATGTGACAGGGCAAGGTAATTGCTGTCAGTTCACACTTAATTGACCATTTTGTTCCTTGAACTCTGGCTAGATTTTTAGGACTAGTAAGTCTAGATGGTACCATCAAGCTAATGGAACAACCATTACAACCGTTTCATTTTTAGAGTGGAAGTTACTTATCCACCATTTTCCTCTTAGTGACTGATTCCAACCAAACCTTTGTCTAATTAAATCTTGCTTTTCAGCCCCCTCCATCACCTACTACAAGTTATGGCTCATGAAAATGAACAATGGCCAAACAGTATGTGCCCCAGCATCATGGCAAAGGCATTCCTGGACCATGTAACTTGACTGACTGTAGCTTTTGATTTTCCAACATGAAATATTCATGAGTGACCTTGTGTTCAAATGTTTTGCCAGGGTAGTGTTAGCTGTACACATACTTTCTTTCATCTAAACAACAACTGTGTCAATGATTACATGGCAGAGTTTAGATTCTAATACTGGTTTCTTTTACTGATTATCACTTGAGTGCATGTTGTTAATTCATTTGTTGTGTCTATGCACTTAATACATTTGAATGCTCACAGAAGAAATGAAGTCATTGGTCATGCATGTCAAATCATTTTCAACTGTACACTGGACTTTACAAAGAGTGGCATGTTGAAAGGCATCAGCACTAATGCATTTTGTATGACTGCCCATTACTCTAACTTAGTTGATGCTAATTGACCATTACTACTGTAATACTGTAGCACTTTGTGTTTGTCTGATGCTGTGAGCTGTGTAAATGCAGGTTGATTTGAAGTCTCCTTTTTGACAGTATTGCATAATGACTAGAGAACCAATAAAGTGAAGGACATTGTTGTTCAAATTGATTGGTATTGCAAAATAGGATCCAGGTTGACAATGGCTGGAGTCCTTTTTAAGCCTGTGGAAGATGACACCATTTGAGTATCTCTGTATGCATGTAGTGAAGTGGAGCTTCTAAAGAGGACCAAGACACGTCTGGGATTTGAACGGAACACTTTAGTTCTGAACAACTGTTCAAGTGAACAGAACTCGACATATACATTTTTCCACACTATCATCTCGTCATTAGCATCAAGAAGCCACGTATCATGCAACTTCCTGGCTTCAAAGTAAAAGCACTTCCTGTTTTTATACAATCACAGTCAAAGTAAATCAATTTACAACAATGCAAGGAGGGTTACATAGATGTCACAGCGTCATATCACGTCATATCATTGGGGTACAACACATGCCGAGTAAAATCTTGTCTGCTCTAGGAATGACATACAATTTCACGATTATTGTAAGAGGAAATATTAGTTTACTGTTTCATGTTTTTCACGATAATGAAATCACAATATTGTGAATACAGCTAATGAACTAAAATGTTTATTATCATCATCAACTATATCCAGTTTGTTTTTATAGAGTCACTTTTGGTAATATGATATCCCCACAAGATTCGGCAAGTAAACAGTAACAAGTTTAAACTGCATTGGTCCAACTTAGTACATTAGCTAGTTTAGTTTTAACTTATTTATTTGATTTTTACCTTGACTTGGGCATAAAGGTGAGAATGATTATCTTGAAGATGTTGGAACATATTCAAAGGGATGGTCCTTTTTGCAGTCACTTTTCGACAGCTAGCTTTGCAAGGTTTATATCCATCTTGTACAACAAATCCCTGCTCATTTTGTTGAAAACCAAAATGATCCCACACTGCCGATTTAAGGAACCTTTTTGACAAATATAAGGTTGGAATGTCAGTTCCCTCCGACATTTTTACGGCTCTTGTGGCTTCCACAATTCTTACGTTATGAAACCGAGCTAATGGCAAAATTCTTTCACTACGACGTCCGGAGGGAGAGTGTCATAGAAGTATACTTAATGGGTGAGAATTACAATTCTGCAATTTTTGAAAAGGTCTCTACAAAAAAACTAAAACTATTTAAAACATTCTATTGTGTATCGGCCAAAGAACACCTGATTGGACACCATTGCTTGATGTCTAGCACCGTCTGCTGTAACATCACTGCTATGCTGACACTGAGAATGCGTTATACACCGTAGCTTAAGACTGTTTCCCAGCCCTCATTCAATAACGTTAAATTCATCCGGTAGCCTATATAGGTCATGGAAGTAAATGCATACAAGAGAATTCCATATGCCTCATCCATGGAGGGCATGTCATCAGATTGTCAGGCCCCATCACATTTGGAATATGGGATGAGCTCTGCATTATGGATGAGTCTATTCTATGTGAGAAGGTGCGCTTCGCTCTGTGGACTCTTGAGATCACCACTTGACGAACAGGAATCAATTTAAATAGTCTGTCGAAATTTCTTTCCAGTCCATTTCTGTCTAGAAATAAAGACAAAAATGAAGAAGTATTGGTTGCTGTTTATTGAAGACATTATGTGGTTTTCATATAGCATGGGACACTAGTGCATACTTCAATTGCCACACGTTATAATGATTAAAGTTAAAGGCAAAATTGATAGTCATGCAGCAATCAAGTTTTAAAAGCAGCTATGAAAACCAATTGCATATTCACGAATTCCTACAATTGTTCGCTTCTCAGCATGTGAATAGGGCAAAATAGTTTTTGTCCAGTGGTACATTATGGTTTAATTGGTGCAGGAAAGGACAAGTCAATTAATGAAGTTTCATCAAGTGCTACATATCTGGAGGGACAGCGTTTCCTGGTGTCATCTCATTAAGCGTGACCACTGATACTCACTGATCTGTCGGCAGCCATCATCAGAGTCCAAATTCTCCTTCCTCTGAACAAATGCAAAGGTTAATGCTGCCTGTGCTTTCACACGCTGACCGTCATGCTCTCCATTCGCCTCACTTGGTCACTGTGCACGCCAAACGCAGCCTTTCATTATCCTTCCTCTCATTTGCTAATGAGGTAATTAATAAGGCTGGAGTCAGCCAAGTATTCCAAAATGGGTTCACAGTAGCCGGGGTCAATGCGACACATCAGTCATGGCAGCCAAGGCAGAAAATAAATGATTTTGTTTGTTTGTTTGGGTGATAATTTGGTTTTGGCGGGGCTTCTGTGAAATGGTTTGCTCGGATAATCTGTCTGGCACGTTTTTATTATATTTTCAACATCCATCTCCTGATGATAGACGGTGATTATTACTTCTGCCACTCATTTCCTTCACGAAGCCAGCAGCCCTCCTCCCCTTTTGATTTGTGAGAGGGGAATCTGCCGCTGGAACTAAATGAGGAGATTGCAACAGGTAATGCCAGGGTGCAGAGTCAAGGGCTCTTTAATAGTCTCCTGATATGAAGGATGCTTGAAGAGCGTGAGCGACCTGGAGAGTGACATGCTCTCAAAAACAAGAGGACGAGACAGGAGGAGACTGCAGAAAGAGGCAGAAAAAGACAGAGTAGTTGTGGAATATCTCTCTGAATCAAATTGTTGGACAAACAGAATGACGTTGTTATCCTTAGACCTCACCACTAGTGGACAATAAGTAATAAACTGTCCCTCCACATTAAGAGCTTGACAGATTGTAAGATGCACACCAAATCAGACCACATGTAGTCTCACATAGCCAGCCCTATCTCCACAGCGCTGTCAGGTCTGTCTCAACACATCATTCTGAGGAAAAATGTTCTAGCTTGTTTGTATTTCTTTAAACCAATCACAATCGTCTTGAGCGGCGCTAAGCACAGGATGCAGCGACAGCACCTTTGCAAAATAGTCAGCAGAAGGGGAGGAGAGTGCCTTGTAAAATACATGGTAGATGGCAGACTTATACCTACAGACTACATCCCGGTCAGTCAGACTATACAATCCTCAAATGAGGTTATTATCACACAACTTAAGGTCTTTACATAATGTGAGCATGACAAATAAATAACATTAATATTATATGTCTGATGCTTTTATTGTGAAAGGTAAGAACGGAAGGAGGGGATCTGGTCTGCTGCCTTTGACAAGGTTGTAAGGAGTAATAAAAGTGTTTCGGATTGAGGAGCCTCCGTGTTGTTGTCTCATAAATATAGAACAGACTCCATCTGTTCAGCACATCTTGATTGGCCTCAAAAGAAAATAATGGACACTGTTGTTGCCACGTAATATTCAGGTTCTGTGTGAAAGTGTTCATGACAAAAACAACAGCTCCAAAAAATATATTGACATGCAAGAAAGAAATGCCCCAGGTTTGTAAAAGCCTTTAATATGATGTTCTTTAGGAATTGAGGGCACAACAATTTATTTCAGTTCAGACAAACTCTTTTCCACGAAGCAGAAAGGTGAGTGAACTGAGTTTAGGCAGGTTTAGCTTCCACTACATCTCAGAATGTAAAGCAGGAAATGAGTGACTGGAAGAAAATAATAAGGAGCTGCAGAGGGAGACGGGGGTGCATGGAGGAGAGGGTGTCGGCTGGCTGGCAGGAAAGACGCAGAGGTGTAGCGGAAAAGGAATGTTATTTTGGCTCCTGTTGCAAAGACCTCTGGGAAAATAGGGCCCACCTGACAGTGCTGCAAGAGCCATAAATCACCACCAGAGCACTCCTCCCCGCGGTGACCTAGAAGTGACCCCGGAGTCGCACATTTTTTCAAACACTGAGCGCACACACTAGCTGGAAGATATTCAGGTGGAAGCACACACAAACACACACACACACACACACACACCCAATGGGAGGAGGTTGTGTGGGAGTCGGGGTGTTACTTCCGTAGCCGCTGCCAAACAGCAGCAGCCACAAGGCCGCACTATGACTCACACGGTCCAAGATAAGGATCAACGCACTGAGCCATTCAGCCATATTTGCACTTATTCATATTGAAAAGAGTGGCCAGATGTATTTCCCTTAGTGTTCTTAGAGCTGAGGATACTGGCTCAGACATCACAAAGCAGCTCAATGTTTTCTCAGCACTAAAAAAGTCCTCATTGCAGCTCATGGACTGATCTGAAGACCTCATACGATCTATATGAAATGAATGAGGCTAAGATCAAATGTTTAGATCATTTTAGTTCTTGCTAGTTTAGACAGAGTATCGTTGTTATGTTAATGTTATGTTAATTAACTTGAACTCTTTAATAGAATAAGAAAATATGTGACACTCTATTAACTATATAAATACATATAGAATAATAAGTGTTTATATAGAAAAAATGTCCAGTAAAAGAAAGTATTTCTAAGGAAAGCATCATGGTTCTAGGTAGTGTCATTTTGACCAAACAAATGAGATGCACTGGCCTTTATTAGCCTGAGTGAGCAGATGTAGTTTGCTGTCTGTCTATCAGGGCACCAGCACTGCATCCTGTCCAAGACCATTGTGATTGGTTTAAAGATATACAAACAAGCCCGTCCATTTCTTTTATACCTATAGCAGAATGGAAAATGTGTGGAGATAGACCTGACACAGCGCTTTGTCTGTATGTAGGTTCATTTTCAGTATACGTTAAAAAATCAAATGGGAACATTTTGAAAAATGGGTTGTAAATATGAAAAAAGTCAGTAAAGTAGTGAATGGGCAAAACCATGCAAATACATGAGGATTGTAATTCCAAGCAGCAGTTACACTCTTTCTTTCCTAACCTCGGCCTTATTTTCACAGCTTTGGTCGTTATTCCTCATAATATTTTCATCAACTCATCAATTTAATTGTTAAGATGTGGTAATCACTAAAGAGAATTCTAATGGTATAAGACATTTCAGTGTTATTGGCCTGTTGTCTCTTGCTGTGTGGTCGTGCTCCGGGAAGTCAATGACCCAAACTATGAAAATAAGACCCAAGTTTTAATAAACCAGGATTTGCTCAACTTTATGTAACAGGTAAAGCCTGCAGCCACAGTGGGGTTAGCATTACGTTTCTTTAGATGCAGAGTTGAGAATAATGCAGCATAACATTGTAGTTTTTTTTCCAGTGCAACTTGATTTTCTCCATTGGTTGTCGAGTGTATCTGGAGCTCTGTTTTGTGTGTGTGTGTGTGTGTGTGTGTGTGTGTGTGTGTGTGTGTGTGTGTGTGTGTGTGTGGGAGGAATGGTTCAAGTATGGAAGGGAGGCCAGCGAAGCCTCAGGCAAGCCTCAGAGAGCTTGTTACAGGAGGAGGGGAGCAGGGAAGAGGGAGGAGAGAGGAGAAGTGAGGCAATAAGGGGGAGGGAGTTCTGAGAGGAGGAGGAGGAGGAGGAGGAGGTGAAGGAAGGTGAGAGAGCTGTAGTAAGAGGCAACACAAGACTGTCATCTAACAGGACAGAGATGGAATGGAGAGCTGCGGCATCGGTTGGACTTTAACACTCTTCATAGAATAATTAATTCAGAGTCAAACCCTTTAAAATAATTACACACCAACTCAAGAGCTATATTTGTTTCTTCCCCCATGTAATGGCAGATGTCTTTGTGCAGCTGATTAATACAAAGCAGGTCTATTTGTACAAAATGCATTCTGTCGGCTTTTCTAATCACACTGTAATTGCTCTTAATGTTCCTTAACAAGTGTCCCTTTTCTTATACTGCACATTTATACTTTCTCAGCTTTCATTGGCTGTGTTCATTTGCAAAGAGGCTGCCTTTGCCAGCTTTTTGATTCTTTATTGTCATCATTAAATAGGTCTTAAATTTACTTCCAGGTGTCAATAAAAGCCCTTCAATGATCTTAGAGGTTT